>NC_057687.1:1370095-1376069 GCF_014466175.1 Vespula pensylvanica
GAAACGAATAAGTCTGACCCGTCGAATTTATCCGATTCCATAAAACGGCATGAAACATTCCACTCCCGTCGATTTCTATCTACCACTTTTTCTTCTTTCTTCTTTGTTTTTTATTCTTTTCTATTCTTTCCTTTTTTTTCGTATTCTAGCGATTTATTAAGAGAGATTCATGCTTCCCCTTTATTATCTACCGAGTTTCTTTCTTTCTTTTCTAGATATCTTTTAGCACCCTTTTCGATTTCAACTTTCGAAAGAGGGTTAGGATTTTCGAACTCATATACGCGCGAGAAATGGCTGCAGCATGCTGTTGGGATTTGCATAGATAAACTTGAGAAATTGGCCGCTGTTATTCAGATTTTACGACAGATTATAACTCCGTCTACGGTAATTAAGTAGGAAAGTACTCGTCTTTCCCCTTTATATATATATATATATATACACATCCACACACATATACATATATAAATACATATATATATATATATATATATATATTTCTATCTTTCTCTCTCTTTCTCTCTCTTTTACGAACGTGCTAGCAGTAGTCCGAGCCTTTTCGGTGGACCATCGTGGAATTTCAAGTGGAATTGGAGATGGGGATTGTTTAATTCGTGTCGTTGGGACCGCGTTAGACGTCCCATTCCTCTCTCTCTCTCTCTCTCTCTCTCTCTCTCTCTCTCTCTCTCTCTCTCTCTCTGTCTGTCTGTCTGTCTCGCTTGTTTTAAGCGTTTTCCATAATGCCAGCGTGAGTCTGCCGAGCGGCGAATTAGCATTTTAATTAGAAAACGGAACGTCTGATCCAACGACATTCGTAGGACGATTCGCTCACACTTCTCCGATTGATGTTACGTACATCTCCGCACCTCTATTTTCGTCCTTTAGATGATCAACGGATAATGAAATAGAAAAAAAGATTTAGTAGATTTAAGTAAAACAAAAAAGAAAGTAAGTAAAATTGAAAAGAACGAGTTTAGGAAACGGCGGAAGCTTAACTTATCACATCGACTCGAATGGGCTAACCGCGAAATAACGGGTTTCGAAATGGGTCGTTTAATAGGGAGTTTGAAAGCGGGGTGAGATAATATAAAAAAGAAAGGGGTGAAAACAAGAGAAAGGAAAAGATCGAAAGCGAAACGCTTTAACTCCTCTCTCTTTCTCTCCTTTTTTTTTTTTTTTTTTTTTTTTTTTTTAAGCGAATCTAATCAAGCACAACCTTCCTTTACTCGTTTTTCACTTTTTAAATTTTCTATTCTATCTTATCTTACCTTTTCTTTCTTCTTCTTCTTCTTTTTTTTCTTTTGCTTTTCCTTCTCCTCTTTCTACTACTTCTCCTCCTCCTCATTCTCTTCCTTCTTCTTCCTTTACTTCTCCTCTCCTTGTAATGTAAACGTATCGGACGCGCGTAACAACCTGCAATTTTTTTCACAGGAACGATCAAACGCCTCCGATAAGAGTGGCGCTCGCTTGGACGCACACACCCCTTAACACAGTAAAGGAGAAATAGAGGGAAAGAAGGAGGTGAAAGTAATGGGTCGATTACGATCTTCAAACTCGCGACATAGAGAAACGAACGGAATACAGCCTACTTACGGCTCGATATCTTTCGATTATTATTACGAGTTGAATACGATTGATTTCTTTTCGATCGAAATTTTTATTAAATAGATTTAAAAAGGAAAGATGTGTCTGTGTGTATGTTTGGGTGTACATATATGCCGATTTTTATCGATATCTTGCGATTATTATTACGAATTCAACAGGATTGATTATTTTTCGATCGAAATGTTTATTAAATAGATTTAATGAAATAAGAAAATAAGAATATTTATATATGTGTATGTATATTTTATATATTATAATTTGTAATTAGAATTTATTAAATTATTATATTATATTGTTATATATAGTTATGTGTATAAAATATAAATATATATAAATATAGTTAAGTATATTATAATTATATATATATATATATTATAATTTATAATATATATTATTATAATATAATATTATAATATTTTATATATTCATATATAAATATATTTATATGCATATATATATATATATATATATATATATATACCTCTTCTTATTAATATCTTTCGATTACTATTACTACCTGAATACGATTCTTTTCGATTGAAATATTTCTTAAATAGATTTAAAAGAAAAGAAGAGAAAAAAAAATATGTGTCTCTACACATACACATATAAAAATATTACATGAGAATAATTTTTCTAACGTCCGATCTTCGTCGCGATGAAATATCTCAAGACTTTCTTTTAATTAATATTAGTTCTTTGATCCTTTCACCGAATCCTTAAATTCTTTATCTTACATGGAAATAACTTTTTGATAAGGAAAAGACAAGAAACCCTTTAGAGAACATTCTACTAAGTTTAAGTTAAGTAAGTATTTCGTAACAACCTAAATTCGGGAATAGTTTCTCCAAGGACGTTCTCTCTCGTTTATCTAAAAATAATTCGAGTGTGTAACATACATCTAACGAAAGAGCCAAATTAACCTGTGTGGTCAGCATTAGAAATCGGAGAGGCATTTCAATAAATCAGGCAGGCGTTGTACAGTGGTCTTCGTTATTTTTATCGTCGAACGATAAGAGTACTTGCTTAACGTTATCATTCAATTTCAAGTATGGTAGAAGTATCCCTCGGGAAACTAGCTGATATGCTTAAGTTGTAAAATAAAGTACCGAAAATAAGGAGAGAAAAAAAATACTAGTGGATCGATAAAGTAATGATGAAAATCTATGTAAGTACACGTATGTACTTATGTATGTATGTATGTATGTATGTATGTATGTATGTATGTATATACGTACGTACGTATATACGATGATAGAAGATTACATATACATGTGCAATGTGTACACACATATATCACGAAACACTGTTATCCTCGTATAACCGTTTTAATTTCAATTAACACGAACCGCCGGGAAGTAGCCCCGAGACAGATTTTAATTTATAAATTTCTACAAATCCTTTTTTTTTTGTTTTTCTTTTTTTTGTCGCTCTGTTACATTTGGATTCCAACATCGATATAAAAGCGGTATCCTATTACGGGATTTAAAAATAGTATAATACAAGTACGTATGTATCTATGTGCGCGCATTTATGTATATATAGGCTTCTCTCTCTCTGTCTCTTTTTGTGCGTGTGTGTATGTGTGTGTGTGTGTGTGTGTGTGTGGATATGTTTGATATCGGATTTTCGAGGAAGGAAAAAGATGGGAGAAAGAGATACGAATAACGAACGAGACAAACGTAAAAGAATCTCTATCCTCACCCTTTTTATATCCTCTCTTCTTTTTATACAATTAGACAGAAAATTTTCTCGGAACTTTCCGTATCAGAAAAGGGGATTAATATTCGTCGGATCACCAAGCATTCCTCATCGATTCACGCATTTTTTGTCTTTTCTTGGTCGTCGTTCCTATTTGAATAGGAAACGAGGTAGAAGTAGAAGTAGAAATAGAAGAATAAGAAGAAGAAGAAGGAAAAAGAAGAAGGAAATGGAGAAGAAGAAGAAGAAGAAGAAGAAAGAAAAAGAAAAAGGGAAAAAAAAGCAGAAGAAGAAGAAGAAAGAAAGAGAAAAAGGAAAAGAAAAAGAAGAAGAAGATGAATAAAAATAGAGAAGAAGAAGAAGAAAAAAACGAGAAGAAGAATAAGAAGAAGAAGAAGAACAAGAACGAGAATGAGAAGAAGAAGAAGAAGACGAAAATGAGAAGAATGAGAAGACGAGAATGAGAAGAAGAAGAAGAAGAAGACGAAAAAGGGAAGGAAGAAGAAGAAGAAGAATAAGAAGGAGAAGACGAAAAAGGGGAGGAAGAAGAAGAAGAAGTATAAGAAGAAGAAAAAGATGAATAAGAAGAAGAAAAAGAAGAAAAAGAAGAAGAAGAAGACGAAAAAGAAAAAGAAGACGAAGAAGAAGAAGTAAAAAAAAGAAAAAAGAGAAAACGAGAAGAAGAAGAAGAAGGAGAAGAAAAAAGAAAAAAGGAAAAAGAAAAGAAAAAGAAAAGAGAAAAAAAAAGAGAAAAAAAAAGAGAAGAATGATAGAAAGAAAGAAAAAAAGAAAGAAGAGAACGGACGTATTGACTTTGCAAAGACGAAGGAGACGAGATGGATTCCTTTGCCGTTTGTTTACTCGCTCGTCTAAACCAGCCCGCAATAAGGGAATCGGTCCAAGCTCGAGAATTCGTTCGGATAGTCGGTGTTTTTCTACTACAGGCGAGGAAAAACACGTTGGCGACAGAAAGAGAGAGAGAGAGAGAGAGAGAGAGAGAGAAAACGATAGATAGAGAGAGGGTAGGTAAGAGAGGGTGGGAAATAAAAAAGAGAAAGAGAGAGGAATCGAAGTAGTAAACGAGGTAAAAGTGAACGAACGAGGGAAAGAGAAAGAAATATATGAAAGATGAGAAAAAGAGAGAGATGAAGAGAATCTTGCGTCGAGAAAATGAGTTAAAAGTTTGTCCCACGTGGATAAATTTTACTAAGTGAGACAATAACCACTTTGAGAGAGAGAGAGAGAGAGAAAGAGAGCTAAAAGAATTGAATGAAATCTTTTAAAGCTTCTTCGGGGCCCGATTTACACTTTACGATCGATTTTAACCGCGTCGAAAGACTTTTCTTCACGTGATTGCAATGAATTGCGTTATTAATCCTCAACCACGTGAAATAATCGTGAAATGGCACGGTCAATGTGCGACCCTTCGCTCGTTATCTTATTGTACCGTTCGTTCTACCAATGCGGAGACTTTAGAGACCCGATACTTATTAATCTAATCGAATTGAGTCGGTATAACGTGCTTTTAATTAGCACGATAGGCGTGGCCTCAATTGCTAATTAAAATCATGGAACGGATTGGAAAGGGAATTTGCTTGGTTTTTAAATTTCTAACGATAGTTCGCAAAACCAAACGTTTCTTTTATACAGTTATTAACAAATTTTATATTTAATCTCTTTTTCTATCCTTTTTTCTTTTGTTCGATGTAACAAAAGGAAGAAGAAGAAGAAAGAAAGAAAGAAAGAAAGAAAGAAAGAAAGAAAGAAAGAAAGAAAGAAAGAAAGAAAGAAAGAAAGAAAGAAGAAGAAGAAATGTTTTTCAATCTTAAAAACCATCCCTATAACATTACTCTATATAATACCTATAATAAGTATATAGACTTATACATATATACGTGTCTCTACGTGGACCTTTTAAACGTGCGTGTCCTTAATGAGCTCGTAGAAACTTCGATGAGAGAAAAAATAAATTAAAAAAAAATAAATTGAAAAAAAGAGAAAAAAATAAGAAAGGGAAGCAAAAGTAAAAGAGCACGGAGTTGCATTCTGCCTTAACACCTGCCCTTAATCGGTAGCGTGCCAGTTAGCGAGAAGAAAAAAAATAAATAGAAGAATTCTTTCTCTCTCTCTCTCTCTCTCTCTCTCTCTCTTCTCTCTCTCTCTCTCTATCTCTATCTCTATCTCTCGCTCTCTTTATTTTTCTCTCTTAATCGTTCATTGCTCACTGGTACGGCGCAAAATCTCGGTCCTCTTCCACGAATCGAATGACACGAGCAGTGCGAGCGTTCACCGAGATAACGGCGTGTGTTAAAGGTAGCTAGCAAGGTGTGCCTCGTGCTCGGCTATTATAAGAAGGCAGCTACGCTAATCAAATTGTAAATTCGCTAAAAATGTAAATTCGACGAATCGCGGTGCGGCTATCTGGTTCGTACGGGTGGAAGTGGAGAAACGAGCGAACACGCAACCCTTTTATTCTCTCTCTCTCTCTCTCTCTCTCTCTCTCTCACTCACTCTGCATCGTTTTACACATAGCTACGTTGATACGTAGGCGAAAGCATCGTCGTCGTCTCGTAGTGGCATCTACAGTTCATTTGCATACACGCCCCAAATGGCAATGATTCCTCGACATCCCTAACGTGTACAATTCGTCTCTACACACTCTCTCTCTCTC
>NC_057687.1:1381169-1387904 GCF_014466175.1 Vespula pensylvanica
AGATTCCTTGCCCATAACCGGTTCGCACACGTTGCCCACGATCTCCTCGCACGAGTTTACGTTGCCCCGGGTTAGGTAAGCCACCATGGCTGTCCGAGGTTAAGTAACCTTTAATATCATCTGAGAAAAATCAAGTAGTTATACAGAAAACCTGTATCTCTTCGAAGATAGAGATTTTTTCTTTTTCTTTTTCTTTTTTGTTCTTTTTTTTTTTTTTTTGTCTTTCTTTTTTTTCTTTTTTTGTTTGTTGGAGTCGTTCGTGTTTTCTACGTTTAAGACGATAATGTATCAATGAGTTATTGTATGAATGGTGAGAAGTAGCGTAAGCATTATTTAATCTGAGGAATAGTGTTTAAAATAATGAATATTTAAATGATGATATCTTTAAAGAGATTGTTGTTTTCTCTGATGAATCATTCGTATTACTTTTAATCGTTATACTTTTAATTTATATTATATTTATGTATAACGTGTTGAAAGGATAAAATTATAATTGTATCAATGATGAGAAACGATATAAATGGTTGTTAGTAAGATTGAATACTATTTAACATTTTTCGGTATCATTCGAAAGGAGTATCTTCGAAGAAAGTTTTTCTTTTTTTAATTAATCGTTTATATATTATATTTATAACGTGAGTTATTGTATCAATGATGAGAAAGAATAATGTAATCACTATTTAATTAAATTGTTTCTAATGAATACTAATGAATATTTAAAAGTAATGAATATCGTTTAAAAGTTTTCAGTGTCATTCGAAGGGAGTATCTTCAACGAGAATTTTTTTTTTTTTTTTTAAATGAATCGTTCATATTTTATACGTTTAAGACGTTATAAGTTATTGTATCAATGATAAAAAATAATATTGTAATTATTAGTACGATTGAATACCATTAAAAATTTTTCAATATCATTTTTCATGTTTATTACAGGGAGCCGATTAAAAATGAATAACATTGATGGGAATGTAAAATAATAGCATAGCAAATAATAAATAATAGTAAAATAACAGCATTTTAGTAATCGATAATGTTATTTTTCAATCGTTAATGATAAATTCTCAATCTATATATATATATATATATATTTTTATTAGTTGAATCGATATACGGTTCGAAGACTTCATTTTAACAAAGATATCTGTTTTAGCAAAGGACATTTCACGGATATATAAGATTTATACATCGCAAGATTGACTCGTACAAATGTAAGCATAGCTATCGTTTCTCACAATATACCTTATACAACGTATATACATCTTGCCTTTATTAAAACATTTTTACATTGACCTATTAGAGGATCGTTAGAAAACAGAATGACCTTAAATTGTTGGACGATTTATCGCAGTTATCCAAGCTATCGGAATTCCATCGAGACGATGAAGGAGAAACAAGAGTTATAGTAACAGTGATAGTAATAGTAATAGTAGTAGTAGTAGTAGTAGTAACAGCAGAAACTTACTAATACCAACTACTAGTAGTGGTAATAGTAGGTAGAGAGAAGGAATAGGAACAGGGAGAAAGAGAAGGGATGAATTTCCTGACGTTGGGACGAGCGTGCGTCCAGCGAGAGGGTCGCAGGTCGAAGGATAGTATCGAGAGAGCCTCGTGCATCGATGCCACGTAAGCAATATTGATCGAATGGCTGCATTACAGGGTGGCCCAAGAGGACGAGAAGAGTTCGAATAACGAGGTGGGGGAGGATAAAGTGGTAGTGCTGGTGGTTGTGACTATGAGGGTGCAGAGGCCTTGGCATCGAGGTGGTCGAGACCCAACAGTGCACAGAGCTTCATTACAGACTGACTAGGGGTCGTGATCAGAGTTTCACTCTGTCTCCTTCTCTCTCTCTCTCTCTCTCTCTCTCTCTCTCGTTCTATTCTCTAGCAGCAGCAGCAGCAACAGCAACGTTGCTTCCTCTCTCTAATCATCCGATTCTGTCTAACCATCCACATAGTACTATCCGTCTTTCTTGGCATGGCTCACTCTCTGCCAACTCCGTTCCGACTATCGATGCTTCACGCTTGATCGCCAGCCCCTTACTCATACACACATAGACTTAGGTATATATGTACATCTACAACACATGACTGGTGCCCTTCCATTTCCCCTCTTCTGACCCGGTGCGGTCGACGAGATCCATGCCGAAGATATTAATAGGCATAGTTTGCGAAGTGGATACTGTTTCGCGTGCACCCTACCTTCGCGTGTGTTCCACGTTCTCGGACGTGTTCCTCGAGTTCGGTGGATGCCGATGGACGACGAGATATCTATGAGACGCCGGCAACGATCCACTAGACTCTACTCTCCTCCTTTTTACACTCAATTTTCTTTCGGTTCTTCATTTTATATTCGTGATCAGGAATGTGATATGTGTATATATATATATGTATGTATATGTATGTATGTATGTATGTATATATGTATGTATGTATGGATCGTTTATTTTCAAAATGGTGCAATTCTATCTTTTATTGTTTCGAGAAAATTAAAGATTAGCATATTACTCAATTTAAAAATATAAATTAATTATGTCAAGTCTGGCAATGTTTCTACTAATTCATCGATATGTAATTTGATTATACAAATTTCTTTTAGGCGAATTTAATTAAGATATTATATATTTATGGATTGTAAATAGACTTACACCATCTTCATAATTAGTCGAGTGTAAAAAATCATTTAATTTCAATTATGAAAAATTAAGTATCACTTAAAATATATTTTCTATCGAGTAAATAATAACAAGAAATGAAATAGGAGTAGTAGTTTTTATTTTGAACGTTAATTATATTTATATATTAATAAACTTAACATAATAACTCCGTCACCTATATTTATGGTAATTAGACTTGCAGCACTTTTATAATCAATCGCCATTCAATTTCTTTTATTGGCCAATTTCAAATTGAACAAAGTATTGACATTTTTTAAGATATTAAATATTAACTTAAGTTATAAATAAAAAGTTTACGCTAAATTACTCACAAATTATATGATATTTCATTCTTTAAAGAAATGGACTTACACTACTTTCAAAATAAACGATCCATATACATATATATATATATATATATATATATATATATATATGTATATAATTTAATTTATAAATCAAAACGAGATTAATCTTATGCTTGAAAAACGTAAGAATCTATAATAAAAAAAGAACTCCATTAGAACTTATCGTTCTTATCAAAAGCTTTCCTACAAAGCATACTCCTATTTTCAAACCACGACAAAATCTCTGATCATCGAGTATAGTAGATGAAAAAAAGATCTTGCTATTTTCGTTGCAGTTTCTAGATCTACATGCCATATCGAATATTTCTTCTCGGTCTATTAATAATTTTTCTTTGCGTTTTCTCGTTACTTTCTCGTTACGGTAGATCGACGTATAGTATCGATAGTATTACACCCGCATCGTCTGCCAGACAGTTATGTGGGTGCGCACGTGCGCGCAAAGACTCACGCACTAATACATACACACACACATATATCAGAGAAATACACAAACATTCACACATCCGCGGATGCTACAGCGCGGCGTCCCTCATCACTCTGGCTGATTAATTCATTCGTCGTTTGAATTCGAGAGAGAAAGAGAGAAAGAGAGAGAGAGAGAGAGAGAGAGAGAGAGAGAGAGAGAGAGAGAGAGAGACTAAAAGAAACAAAATAGAGACCGAGATAGATAGATAGAGAGAGCTGGAAAGAGAGAGAAAGATAGGTAGACACGACACATACGTTGCACCCACGCACGTGCACGCAACGATAGAATGTTTGGTCGGACGTTTTGATTCAATGCTGCCTCGGCGCATTGATTAAATGACTTCAAATTAAAACAGATAGCAGGTGCACGTCCAATACGCGACGGACGCCGGTACAAAGCCGGCAAGTCTCGTCGATATCCAACCTCTACTGTACCATGACTGTATCGCTTTTCTCTCTCTTTCTCTCTCTCTTTGCATATATATATATATATATATATATATATATATATATATATATACCTACGTGCGAAAGAGAAAAATTATCAACGAGAGAACCATGAAGCATACACGGTTCATTTCTACGACCAATCGAAATTGCAACACGAAACAGAAAGATGACCGATTTTAAAGGGAAAGAATAAAAGATCGATCGAACGTGTACGATACATTTTTATTTATTCATTTCTTTATTTTTTTTTTTTTTTTTTTTTTTTTTTTTTTTAAATACCTTCTCAATGTAAAATATTTTTTTCTCCAGACGTGATCACCATCCCTCTTTTTCTTTTTTCCCTTTGATCGGTACGTTTAATTATCTATTCATTTCATTTCAACGTAGAATTTGTATATATTTTATACGTATTATTTCTCTCTATTTGTATTTAAAGGATATCGTTTATGTTCTAATTACAATAGCAAGTGTTTCTCTTTCAATCTCTCTCTCTTTTTCTTTCTCTCTCTCTCTCTCTCTCTCTCTCTCTCTCTCTCTCTCTCTCTCTCTCTCTCTCTCTCTCTCTCTATTATTTTATATATCGTTTATAATGTCGTTATATCTTATATCGTTATATTTTAAATATCGTTTATGTTCTAGTTACAACATCAAGTGTTTCTCCTTTTCTCTTTCTTTCTCTCTCTCTCTCTCTCTCTCTTTCTCTCTATCTCTCTCTCTTGACCTCTCTTCATCTTCTATTTTTCTTTTTCAGTTTTTCTATTTGTTCGAAACCATAAATAAAAGAAGGTCCACGTATCCGATCGATATAACCCCGTCTCGCCAAAGCAAAGATCTTATCTGACCGAAACGACATGACCTACATCCTCCACATCGTTCTTTTTTTTCCTTTCTCTTCCATCACTTCGGACTTAGCTATCGATCGTCAGCATCGTAAACGGAGATTTTCCAGCGACATTCTCACGAGAAATCACCCTTCTTACCAATCGTACTTTTCGTTACAAACATCAAAATCGTATTCGTCCGATACAAGATATTTTAATAACACGAATCAAATCAAATATAATAATCAAACGTAATACAAAACAAATCTACGAAGACTGAAAATATATTTACGCAATAAACGCTTATGAAAGAAAAGAAAAAAGAGAGAAAAGAGAAAAGAGAGAAAAGAGAAAAGAAAAAAGAAACAAACAAACAAGAGAAAGAGAAAAAGAAAGAGAAAGAGAGAAATGAAGAAACCTTATTCGACATCATCCCTTCTCTTTCCCATCAAACGGATGAAATAATAACGTTCATAACAGAATCACGAAAAGTCAGGGGTGGTTGGTTGCTATTGCGAGTTACATACATGTAGGTAGGTACAGCGTATGTACCGTAGCGGTGTATGAATGGCCTCTTTGATCTATGCTTGGCCCCGTGTTACGAGAGAGGCAAAGAGAGCAGAAAGGAGAGCTCACGCTTACACTCCGTGTACACGCATTGGATCATGCGTATTCTCTGTGTTGAGTTTCGCGAGCGTTTTATACGCAAAAGAGAGGCTTATACAGCTTGGCTGCTATCTCGTTCTATCTATCTCTCTTTCACTCTTCGATGCTTTCATGTCGGTTAACTGCCGTTATCCCTTTCTCTCTCTCTCTCTCTCTCTCTCTCTCTCTTTCTTTCTCTCTCTTTCTCTCTTTCTCTCTGTCTATCTCGTCGATGATGCTGTGGTCGGTCATGAGTGGGACAAAGATGGATAGATATAAGGTAAAACGAAAGAGAGAGAAAGAGAAGCGAGCATACACGATGTATGTAGGAGGTAATGCTGATTACTCAGCAGCAACGCGCCGGAGATAGACGGAAAATAGACGGCGATGGAAAGTGGATTGAAGCTAATAAATGAAAGAGGGTCCAACTGCTTGCTTGCTTGCTTGCTTGCTTGCTTGCTTTCTTTGATTATCCTACTATTCCTTTCTTCTTTCTTCTTTTTTCTTTTTTCTTTTTTTTTTCTTCTCTTTTCTTTTCTTTTCTTTTCTCACGATTCATCTATCGGATATCTCATTTGCACGTCTTTCATATTCGTTTCTCTTTCTTCTTTCTATATTGTCTTACGACCTCGAGACACGATTTTCTAAGTAACTACGGACACTCCAGAGGTAAACTTTACTACCCTTCTTTGCTACGTTCAAAAAGCATTGTCTAAGATCGTCGCGTCGATTTAACAGTGGAGAAGCTTTCTTAGATCCATCTCTTACCGTTCGTATTACTTTTCATGAGATTTTAGTATAAATCGAGATCGGTGATCCACGGTATATCATTTATACATCTGCGTAAATAAATTCGATGGGCTTTTCTCTTTTCTTTTTTTCTTTTTCTTTTTTTTTTTTTTTTTTTTTTTTTTTTTACTTTCTTTGAAGAAATCCCTTAAAACGTACAAAACGTTCGTTTTCAGATTTTCGTGCAAGAATGTACGAAATATTTTCCTCCGTTACTTTTTTATAATTTTCGGCGATTTATCGAAAAGCATGGAACAATTTTTGGAAAATTTTCTCAGAAAGGGAAAAGGCGAATTTCATTCAACGAAAAAATCAAAATGTTCAAAACATCTGTTTTCAAATTTTCGTGTAAGAATGCACAAAATATTTTCCTTCACTTTCTTTTTTATAATCTTTGCCGATTTATCGAAAGGGATAGGACAATTTTTGGAAAATTTTCTCAGAAAGGAAAAATGGCCGATTTAATTCAACGAAGAAATTAAAATGTTCTAAACATCTGTTTTCAAATTTTCGTGTAAGAATGCACAAAATATTTTCCTTCACT
>NC_057687.1:1393004-1398004 GCF_014466175.1 Vespula pensylvanica
TTCTTCAATTAAGATTAGGAAGAATGAGAAATATTGTGGATTGTTGTTAGAAAGATAAGGATAGAAATAAAACAGAACCAGATAGAGAGAGAGAGAGAGAGAGAGAGAGAGAGAGAGAGAGAATAAAGGATAGGGTGAAAGGACAGGGAGAAGGGACAGAAGGGTTTTATCGTAATGAAACGTCCAGGAGACAGAAATGAAGGCATGCGACTATTCACGTTCACATTTGCAATGCATTAGACTGTAGCAATCGTTTTTACCATGGTTCCGCATTTACCACACCATGAACGACTATAAATAATGATACCTGTGATAATTAACCTTCTCTTCCAGCTGGATTTAACATCCGTATGTATCTAAATACATACATATATAAATGTGTTACCGTATATATGCATCGATTTTCGTTGGACCCTCTTTGAATTCTTCGATGCAGAAATGAAACCTTTTTTCCTCTTTTTTTCTTTTTTTTTTTTTTCCAGAAATGAATGTTATCATTTTTTCTCATCTACCCTTCTTCATCATCGCTACTTCTTTGTGTATATATACAGGGTGTCCGAAAAGGTTGGGACTGAACTAATAATACGTATTATTGAAGACAAAAAGTAGATGAAAAGAATTCAGATAAACTTAGATTCAAAAATGATTTATTGAAATGATATGTACTTTTGAAGATACTTAGGATTTATTGTGATAATTTTAAGAAATGTTTGAATTAGTGATTATAGAACTCTTCTTTTTTTTTTTCTTTTTTTTCTTTCTTCTTTCGCATATGTTAATTGTAATTCTCAATGACAGTTTAGTTTATTCTTGAAACATCGTTTATAGGAATGTGAACTTTGTGTGATTTTGATTGAAATGCATTTATTTATTTTATATTATTATTATATGTTATATATAAATATAAATAAATAGTTAAAATATTTGAAAGAGTATGGCAATTATTAATTCGATAAATATAAGGCTGCATTCTTATAGAGAGTGTAATTTTCGAACAGTTCTTATAAATCATAATAGATCATAAATACCTTTAAAAGCATATGTCTTAGGACATCAATTTATATTTACCTTTTTCATTTATCTGATCTTAATAATACATAGTATAAATTTGGTCCTAATTTTTTTGAACAATCTGTATATATATATATATATATATATATATATATGGACAGTTTATTTTGAAAGTGGTGCAAGTCCATTTTTTGTGTTTCGAGAAAAAGATTAGCATATTGATCAATTTAAAAATATAAATTAATTATGTCAAATCCGGCAATGTTTCTACTAATTCATCGATATGCAATTTGATTATATAAATTTCTTTTAGGCGAATTTAACTAAAATAATATATAATTACAGGCTGTAAATCGACTTACATCATTTTCATAATTAGTCGATTGTAAAGAATCATTTAATTTCGATTATGAAAGATTAAATGTCACTTAAAATATATTTTGTATTAATCCAATTTTATTTATAATTAATAACAAGAAATAAAATAGGAGTAATACTTTCTATTTTGAACGTTAATTATATTTATATATCGTTAAACATCATAATGACCCCGTCACCTATATTTACGGTAATTAGACTTGCACCACTTTTATAATCAATCGCCATTCAATTTCTTTTATTGGCCAATTTCAAATTGAACGAAGTATTGGCATGTTTTGGAGATATTAAATATTAACTAGTTATAAATAAAAAGTTTACACTAAATTAATCACGAATTATGTGATATCTCATTTTTAAAAAACCATTTCAAATAATCACTTTCAAAATAAACAGAATATATATATATATATATTTCTCTTCTACTTTCTATTTATCCTTCTTTCTCCCTCCCATTCCTTAACTTTTATGTTAGTTCTCTTCGTCGCACTTCAATTTCTCTGCTCGATTGCATCGTCATCGACACGGATCAAAAAACGAGTAGACCTTCAAGACAAAATGCAAATCGAGCGAGAGAAATCAAAACGCAAGTTTCTTACACTTTCCTGATACCTTCTCGATATCATATTCATTCTCTCTCTCTCTCTCTCTCTCTCTCTCTCTCTCTCTCTCTCTCTCTCTCTCTCTCTCATCCTTTATGGATCGAAATCGATCGGATATAAAAGTCAAGAGTAAAATCGAAAAAGTATAGGGACGATCATGAGAAAATATCCGAGTGTGCTCTCTACAATGTAAATCTTACGTAAACGATCATAATTATGATTCAAAAGAAAAGCACCCGTTAAGATCGTTAAATTTTTCCACCGTTAAAATAAAGTCTCACGTTGTACGACACGTGTATAACGTGATGTTATAATCTCTTGATTTTGATCGATCCTCATCGTGACGTAACAATTTTTTTTGAGTATAACTACATATACAAGTACACGTAGAAGGAATTGTTTTCATCTCCTTCTCTCTCTCTCTCTCTCTCTCTCTCTCTCTCTCTCTCTCTCTCTTTTTCTTTCTCTTTTTATCTACAATGGCTCACGAAAATATTCGTGAAATAAAAATTATAAAATAACTTTGAAAGACGTACTAAAATTGAAGATTGCAATAAAAATATGTAGTTTTATCGAAACTACAACAATTGAAAAGCATACAACATCGTCTCAAAGTCATAATCGAAGCCAAGAAAGTTCCAACAGAATATGAAATAAAATAAAATATATCAATAATTAATATCGTATTAATATAATATCGTATAATTAATATCGTTCGAATACTTTTTCGACCTTGTTTCGATACATCTTCGTAATAAGTATTTCGTAACTTTTAAAAATATTATTCGATTCGTTTTTAATTTCATACACATAATCTCGATAGTTGTGTCTTATAGTAGTCGCGGACATTAATTTCAGAATTTAAGTTTAAAATATATATTTTCATTATTTAAAGTTTTAATAGCGAACGTTCGAATATTTTCGTTCTATCTATCTATCTATCTATCTATCTATCTATTTCTTTCTCTTTCGTAAACGTCCCTTTAATACGTACTAAAACGTAACTCGCAAATGTATCCCGTTTTGAAAGCCCAAAGACATCGACGCAAATACTAAACGGAAATAAACATTTCCGTTCCAGTCAGAACAGCATCGCACACTCGCGATGCGGTTTCCGTCGAGAATGATTAGGGACCACGAGCTTCATAAACGAGGAAAAGGGACAGCTGCGGTAAAAGATAATTAAACGACAAAACTTTCGCTTCGGTCTATGACACGACAACGAAAATTCGAAGATGCACAGAGCACCACGAGCGACGATCGATTATTTAATACGATATTTTAACGATCGACGATAAATTTTTACAAAACGGAGATATCGATTCAATCGAAATTTATCTCGTAAGGATAAATTGTATTTATCCTAAGAAACTTTCTTGTCCTTTGTCGTTTCATAAAATGAACATAAATGACATTCATGAGTAACTAATTCGTACTTTAAATTCGTTTTAATCGATTCGTATAATTAAAGTAAAAAATGTCGACGAAAAGAAGTATAATCGTGAAAGAGATAACGAATTTATATTATGAAATAAAATTATTATAGATATATACGTTTGTATGTTTAGATTAAACTATCTTTTATATTTTCTCTTTCTCTCTCTCTCTCTCTCTCTCTCTCTCTCTCTCTCTCTCTCTCTCTCTCTGCTTCTATATACATATATACGCTTCGTTTGAAAGCACAAAAAAAGTGTCATGTCCTTGAAAAACGAGAGACTTTATACTTCAAAAAAGGAAAACTTTTATAGGAGTTATTTTTAGTATCGACGACGACAACGACGATGGGATCATCGACTGTGATGGTAAAGCCAGCGAGAGTTCGTCGTACTGTCTTTCGCATGGGTTACTCTTTTACATCTCTAATAATGCAAAGCTCTAGAGACCGTAATTTATTGCGAGCACGATGACCATCCCGAAGAAGAAAAAGAAGGAAGCTAAACATACTTTTTTTTTACAGATGCATCGAGAAATTTTTAATGATCCGAAAGAGAATACATACGTCGAAGCTATATCTCCTTGAGAAAATTCAACAATTATTTTTAAAGATATTAATAGTTACTTCCGATTGAATATATCATCGAACGAATTAATTCGTCGTAGATGATTTAAAATCGACTCGGTTTAAATCTTCTATTCCAAGAATTCGAAGCAACCTCGAATAACAGGAAACGCGGATGTTGATAAATGCACGTTAGTCGATAACGAATAAAGATATCATTATAATTAACTATGCGCTGTCGTTCGAATTTCCATTCGTGATCAACCTTTTAAATATAATAATATCTTTACAGTTTCTCAGAAATCATTTGGAATAAAAGATAATTAATTTTCTATATTTATGTTTGATACGACTAAAAGATTTTACTTGTGAGTTTTACATTTTCTCTTCCTGTCTCTCTCTCTCTCTCTCTCTCTTTCTTTATCTCTCTTTCTCTCTCTCTCTCTCTCTCTCTCTCTCTTTCTCTCTCTTAGTGATCGTTTCTCATTCAGAAAGAGATCGTTTGCAGAGACGGACTTTAAATGTGAAGCAAAACCGCAGAAATGCGGTATGCACTTCAGTGGACGACCAACGAAATATTCTCTTTTTGGTGCAGGCGCGGTTTAAATTTATTTTTAATTAACGTGCAAATGAATGCCGGCACGAAGCGGCAACGGCTTCCTGCTTATCGGAGGCGCCACTCATCGGTTCTGATAACAACAGAGAGAAAGAGAAAGAGCAAAAGAGACAGAGAAAGAGATAGATAGAGAGAGAGAGAGAGAGAGAGAGAGAGACAAGATTATTTGCATCCCGTATGCACACATGGAGAAAACAATTGTCCGGGAAATGACGTCATTGCAGACATCGATGAACGAAAAGATTTCTATTTCTCTCATGATAGTTTAATCCAATGTTTTTCTCTCTCAATAAAAAGAAAAAAAAAAAAGAAAAGAAAAGAAAAAAGATACTACATTACCTTTCTCGCGTAACACGTTACGTGTAATCAGTTACATACATGTATAAACGAATCT
>NC_057687.1:1401143-1404966 GCF_014466175.1 Vespula pensylvanica
GAGAGAGAGAGAGAGAGAGAGAGATTATAAGACAACGCTTTGTTGTCTCCATGATTTTAAGAGCAGCATCCATGCTTATAGTCTTCCTGGAAGGCGTCGCCTGAAATGGCACCGGCAGCGTTTTACGAGGATTAATCGTCAGAACGGAAATCGTTTGGTAGCGCACGGCAGAGCGTTTTGCGGAACGCGAGGGCGCAGAAGCGAGTACGCAGCTGCAGCCGTCTGGTACGGTCTGCTTAGCTCAACACGCCGCGGCGGAAGGTTACGACCTATGGCAACGGCTTTAGCTCCGAAGATGTTGGAAAGGAGTGTGGAAGATAGACAGAGAGAGGGAGAAGAAGGATATGAAAAAGGATGATAGAGAAAAAAAATTGATATTCCCATATTTATGAGTTTCCATTTCTCGAAACAAAAATCTCCCCTACTTGTTTTTAATTAATTCCTCGAGTATGTTTTATCATGGAAATATTTAACGATATCGTATAAACATAGACACGAATTCAACAAATGTTTTTGATCATACTACTGAATTCCTCTCTCTCTCTCTCTCTCTCTCTCTCTCTTTCTCTTCTCTTGTTGCTCTAACATATTTCCAACCAACGCATCTCTCGGTTCAAATTTCTCCTCTTTCATCCTTCTCCGTTGCAAGCGCAGTGCAACCACAGCAAAGCCGTGGCTCACAGCTCGTGAGACGAGAGGAGGGCTGAGCCTCGCATCGGTTAACAGGTCGTTGCTTATGTTGTGTCGAGACTAAGGCGAAAGCCACAGACCGTCGGTTATTAAACCACCCCTAATTATATTTCAATATGCGAACGAGAGAGAAAGAGAGACAGAGAGAGAGACAGAGACAGACAGAGAGAGAGAGAGAGAGAGAGACAGACAGAAAGAGAGAGAAAGAGAGAGAGAGGAAGAGAGTGAAGAGGGAGAAAGAGGAAGAGGTAGATACTCGAGAGAAACGTCGAGAGATTTGAGAAAGGGAGAAGGTTTGGTCCGAGGGTTGCCTCTTGGAGTTTTGCCCTCCGCTATGTTGTTCTCTCTCTCTCTCTCTCTCTCTCTCTCTCTCTATCTCTATCTCTCTCTCTTTCTCTGTCCTCTTTCGTCTCCAACGATTCTCTCCCGCTTCGTTAATCCTACCTTATTCCTTCGTGTAATTAATAGTTCGAACGTTGATTAAAGGACGATATTAAAACGGGGACCCACGTACTTAGGCCACCGCCGATGCGTCAACTACGATGTTGTACGATGTTTCACGATGTTCCACTTTAATCATTTTCCATGGGAATCGTGTTTCTTCTTTTTTTTTCTTTCCTCTCTTTTTTCTCCTTTTTTGTTATTTCTTCATATTAAAAATTAATTAACAAGCATGGAACAAATGAGATTCATTATTTTTAGAAGGTCCATTCTTTCGAATGTAACGATCAGAATAACGTCGAGAAATGTTTGGATTAGAATACTAAACGATAGTCATTATTATCTTATTTCATCATTAACGATCTATATTTACTAATAATTTGTTTCTCTTTTGTTACAGGTGAGTGCATCGATGTACGATAATCCCGAATCAATAATCAATCTCGCAACGACACGTAAGTTATAAAATTCCTATAACCTTAATAGGACGATCGTTATTTCGCGAGATAGGAGGTATAAGAAAGTTCTCGTTTTTATAAATTTAACATTTTTCGATCGTTTCCAACTGGAGCACTCTCTCTCTCTCTCTCTCTCTCTTTCTCTCTCTCTCTCTTACTTAAAGTCTTCCATGGTTGGTAGTAACCCTCGCCTCATTATTTCTCCGATAATTTCTCATTAATTCCCCGGGAGAGTTATTCATCTCTTCTTCACCATTAATGCCAGGAGTTTGCTCGTCCTATGAATAACATTATCTTCATCGTAACCTTTCCTTTCTACGAGCATTATCTCTCTTTTTCTCCCGCGCTCTTCTTTCTTCAAGTGTATTCTACCGTTTTATAATCGTAGAGAGAAAAAAAATTCCTTCCTCCCTCTCACCCTTCCATCCCTCATCCCCTATCCTCACCTCTTTCTCTCTCCCTCTCTTTCTCCATCCCCAAATCTCCATGTTTTATTTTCTAATCCAATAAGAAGTAAAATATTCTTTATTCGAGATCGATCTGGAGACACGAATGAGAAAAAACAAAAGGGAAAAAATACAGTGAATAGAGAGAGAAAAAAAAAGAAAATATATATCTTCGATATGCATAACGATGTATGGAAACAAAGAACATTGTAAAAGAGTAAAAGAGAAAATAAGGGCTTGAAAATAGAGAGTGCATAACATATATACACACACACACACACACACACACAGAGAAAGAGAGAGAGAGAGAGAGAGAGAGAAGAGAGGTCGTTGGATAAAGCGTAGCACGATGTTTGATCTACTCTCGTTCGTGCTCCAAGAACGAAGTCGACTATCCACCCTTTCTCTCTCCCATTATCGATGGAAAAGCTTCCGGGCCATCCGTTCGCACCTACCCCTTTTGCCTTTACTTGCCACGGATTATCGATTTACTCGTCCCACCCTCTCTTCTCCTCCACCTTCCTTCTCTCCAGCAGCCTCCAGGGCTCGTGCGCGTACGACGAACGTGTGGAAGCTTCGATGTAAGTGTGCGTTCTCACCGTGCCGCGCAAACCCCGCCCAAAGTAATAGCCGTGATTACGAAGGGATGATCCCATTAGGGCTTACGAGACTCATAACGAGACTTTTCGCTCGATCGAACTTTAACGGTCTCGGACGGTCGCCTAGCTGAAAAGCGTGTGAGATTTCAAAGTAGTTCAGGAAGGATCTGTCGATTTTTCTGTCCGCGATACTTTAAAATCGTACGCGTTTCAAAAACCACACTGGAGAAGTTACGAGAGTTAGTGGTGAGAGTAGAAGGATAGATGGGTGGATGAGTTAGGTAGGTAGGTAGGTAGGTAGGTAGGTAGATGGGTGGGTGGGTGGTTGGTTGGTTGGTTGGTTGGTTGGTTGGTGGAGAGAGATGGGGGTGAAAGAGGATGAAATCGACGAATGAGTTCGACTGACAGTTTGAACAACGAGACCTAACGGCTATACGACAGCGACGAGATAGAAAGGAAAAAAAACGCACGCCGAAAAAAAAGGAGTGAGCTAGGGCCCAAAAAAAAAAAAAAGATAAAAAATATATAAAAAGAAGAAAAAGAAAAAAAGGTATATATATATATATATATATATATATATATATATATATATATATATATAAAACGACAACGACGACGACAACAACAACAACTACTACTACTACTACTACTACTACTACTACTGCTGCTGCTGTTACAAAAAAAAAGGAAGATTCGAGCAACGATATGCGGCGTGTCAGTTTCACGAACGATGACCCGCGAGACCTCGAATGACAGCCGCGACAATAAAAATTACGTTTCGGCCTGCCAGCTTTAGTACTCTCAGGGACATCGTCGGACACTTGGCACGAAGAGTGCGAGAGAAAGAGACAGAGAGAAAGAGAGAGAGAGAGAAAGAGAGAGAGGCGACGTTATCGCGATCAAAACGAATGGGTGTCCGCGATACAGTCCCACCCTCGCACATAGAACGCGTAATTGACGCGGAACGTTATGTTCTTATCGTTAATTTTATCGACCCTTCCTTCTTGAAAATATATCTCTCTATCTTTCTCTCTCTCTTTCTTTTTCTTTACGTTTATCTTTCTCCCTTTCTATTTTCTGTTTCCATTCGTGTTATTTTCTAATTACTTATTGAATTATCTCTCTGTTTCTCTAGGACTAATGAATTTTAATCGATGATTATCATCGACCTTCGTTTTGTCACGTTTCG
>NC_057687.1:1405066-1420461 GCF_014466175.1 Vespula pensylvanica
ACGATACGGAAATAATTTTCTTTGTCATATTTTATTTCAATGAACGCGACGATATGTGTAATACGGTGTCACGATTCCGTCTTATTAAGATTTCTCGATTCGAATGAACAAGGGATTGCTATTTTTATGATCGAGGAAAAAATAAACTCGACAGACTATGGGATTGTTATTTGAAAATTTGAGAATAGTAGAATAATTAATAGACGATGCAATACGAAATAATACGATGAAGATCTGTATATATGAGAAATTGTTATTACAAAGAAATGATTTAACGTAAAGCAATGTTAGTTATAAATCTGAATGGATAACGTTAATATTAAAGACAAAAGGATTTCGAAGTGAAAATAATAGTTTATTAATAAGCAGATACATTTTGAAACATACTCATTGTTAATTGATTATAATGAATTAAAAATAAAAGAAGAGTATGAAAGAAATTAAGACAGCTTTTTGATATCTACGTTTGATATAATAAGAATTTACAAATTTTACGAGGTCTATTTAAACCCGTTACATATTTTAATTAAATTCTTTATTTTACGTTTGAAGATAATAAAGACATATCTAATAAGAAAATTAAATTACACAATGAAGATATAAATAATCTGATAGAATATCAATCTTTCTTAATTTGTTAACAAGAAAGATTATTTATCAATGAATGCGAATGCATTAATTGTATGATTGATTAAAAATAAAACATTACGAATGAATACAAACAATTTTTAATAAATTAACCGAGTCGTAAAAGAAGAAGAAGAAGAAGAAGAAGAAGAAGAAGAAAAGCAAAAAGAAAAAAATACAGAATCAATAAATATATTATTTTCTTAATAGAAATGATAAAACAAATGATTTATTTACACTTTAATTACGAAAGAAGTTCAATTTTCTTAACATTGTAAATTTGTCCTTCTCAATTAACAGGTTTAAAGAGAACTAACAAATCCGAATTTCAATGTTCTTACATACCGACAATTTCAACAGAATTCATGGTACGAATGCTACTCATTTTCTCCCCCATGGTTATTGTTAGATAACGTGACTCACTGGCGCCGTCTTATTTTACTGTTTAACTGGTGCTACATTACGAAAGAAATTATCTTAACGAGAAAAATTGAAATATGAATATAACAACGTCATTGCCATTAGGGCATTTGCACCTTTACTCGTCATTAGGGTTGAAAGGCAGATTGCAAAGTGTGAATGAGAGAGAGAGAGAGAGAGAGAGAGAGAGAGAGAGAGAGAGAGAGAGAGAGAGAGAGAGAGCGTGATCTCGATGATTAATGAGCGGACAGAATTTTGATTATGGGAGCTTGGAGGTTGGGTTAGGCACGTCGTCATGCAATTAGAAGATGAATCATTTTCAAAAATTCTCAGGCATAAAACGAAATCGATACGAAATTGGCAAATCGAATGGTATTAAAAGCATAAAACGAATGTTTAAAATATATACCTATATTTATCGATCTAACGGGGGGATTTATTATTTCTTTGTTTTGAGTCAAATCGTGTTACCATCTATATAAATAATTGTTCCACTATAATTTGTATTCATTAATGATACTATATTTCTTATCGAACTATGGCTTCCGCGATTAAATTAATAAACAAAAAATCAATAGATCGGATTAATTTTGATCGATAATGATAATACGGACAAATCATATTTTTATTTCTAATAATCATTCGCAATGTTTTCTCTATATTATGTGGTTATAAAATGAACTAAACAAGAACGACTAATGCAAAGATATATGTATGTAAATATTTAAATATTGTCGAGAAATTGAAACCCGATGATAGTTGGGCTTATTTTAATATCTGCTTTTAAATGAAATTTCTTTTCCAAAAGTCTTACACACTTTCAATATTATTCATGATATTTAAAATGGTTCTCCCATAAATGATAAAAATATCAGTATTACGTGAATTTACATTACTTTTCATATCCCGCAAGAAAGCTTTTTCCTATTAGAATTTTCTATTATATAATTTATACTATAACAGCAAATATCTATGCATTAACACCTTCGATAGATTATCAAACCGTAACGAGATTATTTTTTGAAAATTGAGAAATATTTTTCGTTTATCGTAGTCAAAAATCGATACTTCTCTAATACAATTTTTCGAACAATTTCTTTATTTTATTTAAATCATTAAGAAAGATATAAATTATTCTCTCTCTCTCTCTCTCTCTTTCTCTCTCTCTTGAGATTTAAAATGATTTATTTAAGAATGATTTATTATATTAAGAATGATTTATTACTGATTCTATTCTTCTATATATATATATATATATATATATATATATATATATATTGCGTAAGATATCGATTCGTTTCTAAAATTAATTCTCGTAGTTTTAAGCTGACCCATGTAAAATCTGCGAGAATAGCTTTAAACGTTTGCTCTCGCTCGTTCATTCGCGCAAATCCCTTCGTGGTAATTATCTCGATGACGCGCTAATTGTGACATATAAAACGATTAAGCGTTGTCGAGTAATTAAGAAACGTCTCGGACAAGTCGCTGAGATCGTTCATGTGACGTCGACCAACTAGATTAATTAGATCTAATTGCGACAAGCACGAGAAATGATGAATTTCATGTACTTTACCTCTATTCTTCGAACTTTCAACATTTTATCTCTCTCTCTCTCTCTCTCTCTCTCTCTCTCTTTCTCTCTTTCTCTCTTTCTCTTTCTATATCTCACTGCTACTATTTCGTTAAAATCTTTTTTAAGACCGTAACGCGTAGATTTATCTATTTTACAACTTTCACCCCGACACTTATACAAAATAAAAAAAACAAACGCATAACGGTTGATAAATTATAAATTGCCAGCCATAAACAAAGTCCTCCTGGCAATGGGGAAAAAAAAGGTATGCATAAAATATAAAAACCGATATACGCGCTAGAGAGCGCAGTTGACTTTTTCTCTCTCTCTCTCTCTCTCTCTCTCTCTCTCTTTTCTTTTTTTTTTTTATTTATTTATTTTCTTCTTTTTCCTTTTTTCGTTTTTTTTTTTTGGGTTTTCCTCTTTTTTTCTCTTTTTTTTTTAACGCAAAATAGAGAAACAGAGAAATTCGTCACACATTTTACAGTCACGCGACATCCGGCAACTGCGTCGATCTCGTAAATTTATCCTCACAATCTATCTGTCAACGCCAAACAACGAGAACCAACGGCTTCTCTCTACTTCCAACATTTTTTTCTCTCTTCTTTTTCTTCTTCGTTATTTTTTTTTCTACTCTCTTTTTTCTTTTTTATTGTTACTCTTTCTTTTTTTTTTTTTATTTAATACGTAGAATCAACGGACCGTCCAATCGCGAATAGCAGCTGGATCAAGAGACAAGACGTGCACTGTCTTTCCACCCTTCCTTTTCTTTTTCTTTCTCTCTTTTTTTTTTTTTTATTATTCATGCTCGACGAGTGAGAAGAAGGGAATGTTTATTGGATGTTTGCTTACAATGAAGTCGATTGTTTATCTCTAACATCGATATATAACTTAATTCGATAAGTTAGCTCGTCAGCTGGAATACTTAACTAGAAATCATCGAACGAATTATCATAACGAAATTAAGTATGGTTATGATGGATAAAAAAAAAATGTACAGATGTATGAAACACGATCGAATTCGTTTTTTATGTACAGTTTATAGTTCCCAGTTTAAGATGTAGTTACAGGACCATGGGACCATGTTACGTGATGGTGGTACCGTGTTGGTATGTATCGTCAAGGGATATATCAAACCATAAACTAGCTCCGTTTAATGTTCTTTTTTACCACTGCCAATGTTCGATATTGTCAGCGGTAAGAACTTAAAACGTACGCTCAAACTACCGCATAACCATTCTCGGAGACAATATTTTCTCGATTTTCGAATTGAAAAGAACGACAGAGAAAGAGAGACAGATAGACAGAGAAAGAGAAATAGAGAGAGAGAGAGAGAGAGAGAGAGACAGACAGAAAGAAAGAGAGAGAGAGAGAGAGAAAGGAAATGGATACGTTGTGTCTATATTTAAAAAGAAGAAAAATAAAATCCTATGTAATCCGTCTCGTTCCCTTTAGAAAAGAAAAAAAGAAAGGATAAACCAACGAGAGAGAAGGAAAAAGAAGAAAGGAAAAGAGGAGAAGAGAAAAGAAAAAAGATGGTAACAAAAATTAAAAGAGAACAAAATTTACACGAAGGCTGGATCGTCGATGTTCGTCAAACGATTTAAATCCTACTAGCCCTTTGCAACCCTTCTAACCAAACCGTCCCTTGAGAATCATGATAGTCGCAAGTTCTTTTTGTAGAATCGACCGATGACAGTGCCAACGTATATATATATATATATAATACTTATATATGCTTACACACACGTACATACAAACGTATGAATAAAAAAAGAAAAATAGATGTACGCGAAGATAGAGATAGAGTTACTAGATACAACTAGACAGAGAGAGAAAAAGAGAAAAAGAGAAAAAGAAAAAGAGAATGTTGGACTAGAAACTAAAACTAATCGTTACAGAGTCATGGAAAGAGGGAGAGGATGAGAAATAGACAAGGAGAGGAAGAGAAACAAAATGATAGAGATAGAGAAAGATAGAGATAGACAGAGAGAGAGAAAGAGAGAGAGAGAGGTAAGGGGAGGAGTGGTCGATGGTTCGTCCGTTTGTCCGCAGGGATTTCGAGTGGTACACTGGGCCGTGGCCGCTCCTCGTCGCATAAAGGGTTGCCCACGGATGATGTAGTGCCGTGTTTATTGCGTCCTATTTGCTCCTCCGCCATCAGTGTTCCGCCGCAATAGCGCCTGCGAGCTAGTGTTTCTCTACCTACACAGAAAAACATACATACATGTACTCGCACACATACATTAACTATCTATCTATCTATCTCTCTCTCTCTCTCTCTCTCTCTCTCTCTTTATATATATATATATATATATATATATATATATATATATCGTACTGTCTTTCTCTCTTCACAGGAACTAATTACAACGAAGCTCGGCTTGTTGGCCGAGAGAGTGCAATGTTTTCGTTCTTGTGCCCGCCGCTGAACCGTCCGTTTTACTCCATCACCCTCCTCCCCCTCTTTTTCATTCTCCTTCTCTTCATCCTCATCCTTCTTCTTCTCCTCCTCTTCATTCTCCTTCTCCTCCTCATCCTCCTACTCTCTATAGCATTCTTTTGCGCTCGATGTTACACGTCTGACAACTACTACCACCACCCACCGTCATAGTTGGTTATCTGTATCTCTCACTAACAGTTCTCTTTTTCGTCTTCTTCTTCTTCTTTTTCTTCTTTTCTTTTTCTTTTTTTTTTTTCGTTTAGTTTTCGTTGGAATACTCCGACGATAGTGAACTTCGCATCTATTCTTCTCTATCAGACATATCTTTCTTCTATTTCTTCTATTTTTTTTTCTTTCCTTTTCTCTTGCTCTCTCTCTCTCTCTCTCTCTCTCTCTCTCTCTCTCTCGTCCTTTAGGATTTGTTTCCCAACTACTACTGTCAACGATAAAACAAAAATCGTCTCTCGGACCACAACTTCATGTTCCTTCTTCGTCCATCTACTCCTCCTTATTTTCCTCTACTCTCTTGTCTCTTCCACTTCTTCTTCTTCTTCTTTTTCATTTTTCTATTTTTCTTTTTTTATGTGTGTGTGTGTGTGTTTATTTTTTTTTTATTGTCAGCATTGTGTATTCTTGTCGTACGAGAGAAGAGGTAGAGAGTTACAGGGGCAAAATGTAGAATGGCAAAACACCATTATTGTCTCCCGCGAGCGATGTTCTACATGGGTATGTATGTACGTGTAGATTTCTGGTTAGAACGAGGTCCATGTTATAGGGAAAAAGAGGGAGAAAGAGAGGGAGGGAGTATTGTTGAGCTTTTTTCCTAGTGGTTGTAAGCAATCGACTTTTTGAAAACTGTGGATGATGGACGGTGGACAAGTAGAAAAGGAATAACTGGTGTAGCTTTCAAAGGAAAATTCGATAGTAATAAGTACCAATAATAAATTATTTAGCTATCATAATTTTTATATATATTTATATACAAACACACACACTGTGTGTGTGTGTGTATATATATATATATATATATATATATATATATATAATTAAATTAGCAACAATAAGTATCAACAAGTTATTTAAATATATATACTATATATATAATGTATATATATTGTATTTTTTATGTATATTATATTATACACATTTAAAAATATACGTATATTGTATACACATTGTATCTATGTATATAACGATACATATGTATACAGAGGTAGCCAATGCATCGTTAACGAGTTCTCCCTTTTATCATTTTTTTTTTTTTTTTCTTTTATTTTCTTCTCCTTCATGTTCTTATTATCTCTAATAGCGTAGATTGCACGTAATTGCCAGGGACGTTCTTCGTTAACCGTCCGAAAAGAAGGAAATACGAAGAGATAGGAATAATTAGAAACAGTATTCGGTCACAGCTTGTTTTATGATATCTAAGTCGTTTATCGTTCGGTTGAAAACATTATTAAATTAGAGATGACTATAAAGGAAATTCCATACGTATCATACATACACACACATGTAGTGCAGAGAACAGTCTCTCGATGTAAACGAGAGATACGTTTTACGCTGTTCGAGAGTGAGAGAAAACAATTCGTGGAAACGTATTTATACGCTCTCTAGATGGAAACGCGACTCACGGAGAAGTGTAAAATCATTTTACCCGTTCTCTCTTTTTATCTTTCATGCGTAAACTTACACACAAAAATGTATAATGTAGGATCTCGGTGTACGATTCCTCCGAGAGCCGACGAAAATAAAATATAAACTTTTTTTTCTCACTGTTTTATTTATTTATTTTCTTTTTGTTTTTCTTTTTCTTTTTTTTTTTTTGTTTTTCATTTCTGTTTTTTGTTTCTTTCTTTTCATCTCATTTCTTTTCTTTTTTTCTTTTTTTCTTCTATCTCTGAAACATCGTAAATTATTCAAATTGATGGAAGTTAAAATGAAAGAGCAATGTTCTTTCATTTGGATTATAATATACTCTTCTCGTTTATTTCTTGCATTTTATTATTTGTTATTGAATATCGTTTTATTGATGGAATTATGTACTATATGATTATTAATATGTTAACATAGCTGAAACAGAGCTGAATTATAGTTACAGAGAAATCGTAAAACACAAACATATTTTCAATTTTATATTATTAATGTTTATCGATGTAATCGATGAGAGAGGGTTAGAATTTTATGTATTTTATAAATTTTATATTTTAATTATCTAACGTTTAGTTAGATTAATTTAAATCGTTTGACGATTTCAAATTGATCTTCAATGTTCGAAAATTTTCTTTTCTTTTCTTTTCTTTTTTTTAATAAGACTTCGCTACTTAATACTTAAATAGCTAAGTATAGTTTTCTGTCAAAACATAAAGAAAATCAAAACAAAATTTCAAACAATATTTTATTTAAATTTGACAAAAAATAACATAATTTTTATAAAAAAAAAAATTACGAACACGTTAGAAGTCTTTTGTATTAACAATTATGTTCAAGCATTAAAAAATAATTTTCACGAATAAAACGAAACGAATCCATAGATTAGAAAAATCTCATTTGTCCTACATCATATTTTAATCATCTAATATATTAATCCTTCTATTTCTTTTCATTTCACCTCCATCAAAAATATAATAAAAATATTTCCTATTTGTTCTCAAGCGACGTGCTTTATCGTACAAGTCCGCCATTATGAAAGAAACGCGTCGAGGATCGCTAATTGTTCCTAAAACAATAATAATAATAAAACTACACAAAAAATAAAACAATCAAAAGAAGAATGAGACAATCGTTCATAAATAGGACGAAAACTATTGAACTCGTTTTCGCGCGAATTTTAAACGAACGATAGAAAGAAAAGAGAAATGAAGAGAGAATGATGGTGATCCAGTGATGAAAGCAACTCAGATATGGAGATAAAGAATAAGAGAGAGAGAAAAAGAGAATGAGAGAGAGAGAGAGAAAGACATACAGACAAACAGAGAGAAAGAGAAAAACAGAGAGAGAGAGAGAGAAAACAGAAAAGGAAGAACGAAAAGGCTCGATGATTGATGGATACTCGCCGATTGAAAACCGCGCTCAATGTCTGCGTTCACGAATGAATTTCACGTTTGAATTCGCATGGCAGAAAGTTCCACGTTCTAGACTTCGTTTGTCGTTATCGTTTTTGCCGTTTCCACGTTCTTCTTCGAAGCGAGAGAGACGAAACCGAGAGACGCGTCGCGTCGCACGGCGATTCGATGCCAGTTTTCCAAAGTTTTGCGGTCTTTGCTCGTTCAACCAAAAACCAAACGATTCTCAAACTTGATTCACGAGGATATTGAAAATCCATCGAGGGGAAAGGGTAGGAAGGGGTGGATCGGCTCGGCTCCTTCGATACGTCCTTTTAGTTTTAATTTGAGAATTAGAAGGATATATGAATAGAGATATATGGTATTTTTAGATTGCATACATATGTATATATGTATACGGTAGTTGCATACATATGTATGTATGTGTATATATGGAACGTTTATTTTGAAAATGGTGCAAGTCCATTTTTTGTGTTTCGAGAAAAAAGTTAGCATATTAGTCAATTTAAAAATAGAAATTTATTATGTCAAGTCTGGCAATGTTTCTATTAATTTATCAATATGTGATTTGATTATATACATTTTTTTTTAAGCGAATTTAACTTAACTAATATATATTTACGACCTGTAAATGGACTTAGACTATTTTCATAATTAGTCGATTGTAAAAAATCATTTAATTTCGATTATGAGAAATTAAATATCACTTAAAATATATTTTGTATTAATCCAACAAGAAATAAAATAGATGTAATACTTTTTAATTATATTTATATATCGTTAAATTTAATATAATAATCTCGTCACCTATGTCTATGGAAATTAGACTTTCATAATCTATCGCTATGCAATTTATTTTATTGGTCAATTTCAAACTGAACAAAGCATTGATATTTTTGAAGATATTAAATATTAACTAGTTATAAATAAAAAGTTTACACTAAATTAATCATAAATTACGTGATATCTCATTTTTAAAGAAGTGGACTTACACCACTTTCAAAATAAATTGTCCACACATATATATATATATATATATATATATATATATATATGTATAGGTAGCTCGTAGAAAAGTAGAAAATAAAACGTAAAAGATAAAACGCCATTGTTCAAGGATATTTCCGGAAAATGAATATTTTCGAAAAAAATCACGTACGCTCATTGAAAACACTATTTCACGGAGCAGAATACGCTTTTGTTCAACATATTCAAGGATATTCATAGATAGAAAAAACGAAAACCATAGCATACACGATCTACATAGATAAAAATAATAAGATTTTTCAATTTTTATGGTGTACGCTGTGGAAATAAAAGAGAAAGAGAGAAAGAGAGAGTGGAAGAGAAAGGAAAAAAGAAGTATTGAAAAATTCAAAAGAGACAAATAGTTTAGCCCGTCATTTAAATTCGTCGATTTACAATGTGAATAAACATACACAGATACATATAACACACATATACACGCGCGTGCGCATATAGAGAAAAACACGTATACAAACCGAGTATTTAACATGTTTAAAATATAAAAAATTTGTCAGGGAATAATACAAGACCATTACATAAAAGAGAGAAAGAGAGAGAAAGAGAGAAAGAGAGAGAGAAAAAGAGAGAGAAAGAGAGAGAGAGAGAGAGAGAGAGAGAGAGAGAGAGAAATAGACGAAGTTCGAAGTTTGCACGTCGAAGAAGGAAAGAGGATAATGCGGCTAACTCGATCCAATCCATCTCGTGATCGAATTGACAGCTAGATAGACGCTCCGGATAATCATATCACTTTGTTGTATTTATACTGGCCCAGATATGTCAGAGATAAATTCATAACTCGAATTCTGACTTGAAATACACTTTGCTGTTGTGTGTGTGTGTGTGTGTGTACGTAAGTAAGTACCTATGTGTTTATGTACGTACATGAGCTTGTAAGTATTTGAAAAAGAGATGAAGAAAAAGAGAAAAAGAAAAAGAAAAAGAAAAAGAGAGATTGAGAGAGAGAGAGAGAGAGAGAGAGAGAGAGAGAGAAAGAGAGAGAGAATATACTATTAAATCTTTTCTTGCTCGATCGATCGCACGTTTAGTCGTACTCTTGACACGCCGACTGAAAGAGTTTTCGATCGTCCTCTTTCGGAAGAGAAATCTTAAAAACGAGCTTTCGCACGCTACTACTTCTTCGCGTAAGTTTCAACCAAGAAAAAGAGACTATCTTTCTCTCTCTATCTCCTTCTTTCCACCCTTTCTCTCTCTCTCTCTCTCTCTCTCTCTCTCTGTCTTTCTTTCTCTTTCTCTTCTTCCATCTCTCTCGGTAAGGCAACTAGAGAGCCACTCTGCAGGTGCCTCTTTTCCCGTGAGTTTCTCCGAAAAGAAAACATCAGAGAGAACTCGAATTAATCGACGCCGAGAGGAATTGGTAGCAGCAAAGTTAATTAATATTTATGAACGCTCTGAAAATTAACGAGCTTCCAGCAGGATTCGAATTACGTTCGTTCGTTACCGTAACGTAGTGAGAATCCTTTGCTTTTCTCAAGATCTACTATAGATTCTCTTGTACGAGGTAAGCGTGTCATCGCCGCTGGATCCGTTTCTGGCTTTTCGATAAACAAAAGGATCAGAGGGAGAAGGAGGAGAGGCAGAAGGGGGACGACTAAGAATAAGAATAAGAATAAGAATAAGAATAAGAATAAGAATAGGAATAAAAATAAGAAGAATAAGAATAAGAGGAGAACGGTAGATCGGTGAATAATATCGTCGACGAAGTCTCACGACGCGCTCGGTTGAATAATTCATAGGGCATCGCTCCTTCCAACGTTATTTATTAAGCAGCCGTCCTCGGCCAGCATTTTGTGGGCGGCGACGATAGTGTGGTGGTGGTGATGGTGGTGGTGATGGTGATGGTGGTGGTGGTGATGGTAGTGATGGTAGTAATGGTTGGAGGAGAACGAAAAGGAGGATGAGTTGATTCGCAAGAGAAGACTAGATGTAGAAGAGGAAGAGGAAGAGGAGGAGGAGGATGAGGATGAAGAGGAGGAGGGGTGAGGGGGAGGGGGAGGAGAACTGACTATACGTTTCCGTGCAACGATATTTGTCGTGGTCGGCGACCACACTGGCGCACCACGAATAGAGATGGTTTGCCAACCACGGGGCTTTGATGACTCCTATCGTAGAGATAATTGCATAGATAGATGAGCGAATAGGTGGACGGATAGATAGATAGATAGGTAGGTAGGTAGGTAGGTAGGTAGGTAGGTAGGTAGGTAGGTAGATAGAAGTCCGTAGGATTATCGATCACCGTCGATACTGCCGTGGTTCCGTGACGACGCGTTTCTAAAGTCAAGCGTTTCGATGAAAGCTTGCCTCGCTATATCTATCTATCTCATTCCCCTATATCCTCTCTCTCTCTCTCTCTCTCTCTCTCTCTCTCTCTCTCTCTCTGTCTCTCTGTCTCTCTTTCTCTTTCTCTCTTTCTCTCTCTCTCTCTCTCTCTCTCTTTCTCTTTCTTCATCATCTATTTCCTCCACCACAACCCTTCTCAAATTCGAAAACTCAAATTCTCTTTATCCATGGTGTACTCGTTGAATCGAGAAAAGTCAAATAAAAGAAAATTATTCGTCGAAATTTCTCAGTTAACAATAAGTACAAACGTTGCGCTCTATTTTCCTTTATTCCATCTCGAACAATATATCGATATACCAACGTATTATAAAATTCTTCTTTAAATTCACAACGTTCGGAGTTATTCTTCCTGGATCGGAGAAAATTTCGATAAAACCGGGTAACCAGGTAATACCGTGTGCCTATTGTGAGCGAAATAAAGAACGACAAAGAAAGAGGGAAAAGGAGAGAGAGAGAGAGAGAGAGAGAGAGAGAGAGAGACAAAGAGAAAGAGAAAAAGCGCGCAAAATAAGAACTGAAAGGGCTCCGGAAAAAGGAAGGAGAGTACACGATTCGAACAAGTATATCGCTTCGATATAATTCCAACTACTCTCTCTCTCTCTCTCTCTCTCTCTCTCTCTCTCTCTCTCTCTCTCTCTCTCTCTCTCTCTCTCTCTCCTTCTCACACACACAAACTTACACATTCTCTTTCTCTTTTGGTCATTCTGGAACGAAAAAGAAAGAATATAGAAAAATACAAGAGTAAGGCTGGAAAAGATAAAAGAAAGAATGTACGTGCTCAACCGAGTGGGAGTTAGACGAGAGAGGAGAGAAAGAGTAGGAGATGAAGGTGGAGGAGGAACGATTAATAGGAGCAACGCGAGAGCTCACGAACGGCCGGAGGGCAGCTCGAGATTTCAGAACGTGCGTATATACACATAACACGAAGTACGCTCTCTCTTGACTGCTATACGAGCACCGCGGGTATTGTTATCTCTGCACCAGCTGCCAACCAACCCTTCTCTCCCTTTCTCTCTCTCTCTCTCTCTCTCTCTTTCTCTCTCTTTCTCTATCTCCTTCTTCACTATAGGTATCTGCAATCCGGAACTGAACCCACCAGCTTCATACGCGAAGCCCACCTACGTGCACATCCACCCCCTCCTCCCTTTCTCTACCCCCTTCTGTCTGTTTCGTGTAACCTACGTGCTAGCACGTATGTTCGAGTAGATATAGAAACGAACATACCTATGTATGTTGTACATACCGGAAAGTTCGTAACGTTGGCAGAAACAACATTATGATGGCCCAGTTCCATTAATCAACCTAAGAAAATCGAATTCTTATTGATCTTGAATTATTTTTTAGAATTGAAAATTATTTCTGTATATCTCTGTTTGCATCGTTTTTCTTTCTTTCTCTCTTTCTCTCTTTCTCTCTTTCTCGTATTTGTTTCGAAATAGTTTTATAGTTTAATATTATTAGTTCGATGCTGCGTTGACACTTCATTCGATAATTTTATTTCTATCCTTTCATTTGGGTCTCATTTTCCTTCTATTTCTCTGAATACATACAAGACTCGTTTAACGAATAAGGTTAGAGTTTCCCTTTCGGGGCGGTTCGGAATTACCCCGTCCATCCCCTTTCGAAATATCGCTGGTCCGAAAGCCTTTGGGATCGACATCGACCTCTGCCCCCAAGGAAAGCCGCGAAAGTCCCTCAAATTCGACATGAAAGCAATCGGAACGCGTGGCGACTTTATCCGATCTCTCTCTCTCTCTCTCTCTCTCTCTCTCTCTCTCTCTCTCTGTGTCTCTCTCTGTAACAGTTTCGTGTTTCTCCTCTCTTTTCTTTTTTGATAACTAATTGTAGAGAGTCGTCAAGGGAACTGCAAGTCGTAATGAAAATCTAAATCCAAGAATGAAAGGCAACATCTTAAACAACATTGTCCCTCTTTAAATTGAATCAACAAGTTCGACAATTAAAACAAAATTCGATATATATATATATATTCCCACGTGATAATAACAAACAATATTATTCGTATCGTTCATAGAATTTATCACTATTTATTATAAATTTGTTAAACTCAAATCGATGTACGCGAATGTTAACTATTATTTTCTTCGGTAGATGTAATATTAATTGTATGAAAACATGGTCACATATATTTATAATCGTTCATTAAGTCGAACGTTTTTACTAACAGAGATCATTACGGTAAAAAGAAAAAGAAACAAAAATTTCTAGCTAAGTTTCGTTAGGGATATTCTCGATATTAAAACAGGAATATAGAATCGACCAACCCTACCTTCTCTCTGTCTTTCTCTGTAAACATTTTCAGTTGTTTCGTTTCTTTTTTGATAACTAATTGTAGAGAGTCGTCAAAGTAACTGCTAGTCGTAATAAAAATCTAAATTCAAGAATGAAAGGCAACATCTTAAACAACATTGTTGTCCCTCTTTAAATTAAATCAACAAGTTCGACAATTAAAACAAAATTCGATATATATATATATATATATTCTCACGTGATAATAACAAACAATATTATTCGTATCGTTCATAGAATTTATCACTATTTATTATAAATTCTTTTCAACTCAAATCGATAGACGCAGATATTAACTATTATCTTGATTATTAACTACTACTTTCGTTAGATCTAATATTAATTGCGTAAAGACGTGATCATATTTATGATCACATATTTTTTATAATTATGATCACATATTTATGATCGCTCATTAAAACGAACCTTTTTACTCGCAGAGATCATTACAGTAAAAATAAGAAGGAGAAAAAGTTTGTAGCTAGGTTTTGTTAGGGATGTTCTCGAAATTAAAACAGGAATATAGATTGCTGGCCCTTCGACCAACCCTACCTTCTCTCTCTCTCTCTCTCTCTCTCTCTCTCTTTCTCTCTCTCTCTTTCTTTCTCTTTCTTTAAATGGATCGCGTTACAGGGCGTGGATAGAAAATATCCCCGACGATGCAGAATCGAAACCCTCGGTATAACGGATAATTCCCCGGTGTTGCAAGGTCATTAACTTCTTATTTTCACGCTCGACAGGACCCTTCCGTTGTATTCCACGAAATAAAGAAAAGAAACGAAAGAAAGGAAGAGAAAGAGAGAAAGATATATTAGAGAGAGAGAGAGAGAGAGAGTAAGAAAGAAGAAGGGGATGAAACACCCTATCTCGCTCGTAGCTCATCGATCAACGACATACACTCGACGAAAAGAAAACGCTCGATCTCCCTACTTGTGCACAGATTTCCTTCGTAATCGAGTTTGTCCGTCGATTATCGAGAATCTCGTCATGCTTTATTCTCTTCCCACCCCTTAACATCGAACAATACCAAGATCCTTTTTACTTCAGTATATTTCTCCATCTAGTTCTCAACGTTTAATTCGAACCAATGATCGTATCCCCGATTTCTGTTATCTTAAATATAAAGTAGAGAGTCTATGGAAAATCAAATTCATTTGAACTCTTGACACACACACACACACACACACACATAAACGACGATACGTATTTGTCCCGAACGCACGCGTGCATCGATTTTATTAAAATTAACCTGTAGACTAGAGCGAATGAATGAACGGAGACGAATAGAAAAGAAAAAGAAAACAAAAAAGGATGACAAAAAAAAAAGAGAGAAAAATTCGTATATCTCTTTGGCACGCGGGCCAAACGCACGAAGAGAGTACGGATCGAAAGAGAGAGAGAGAGAGAGAGAGAGAGAGAGAGAGAGAGAGAGAGAGAGAGAAAAAAAGAAAGAGAGAAAGAGAGAAAAGAAAGAAAAAGAAAAACAGAGGCAAAATCCCCCGCGGGCTTTCGAGCAAACGCGTCGGCGTGAAACTTTATGAAGCGCACGTGCCGAGAGAGGGGAGAAAGAGAAAGACAG
>NC_057687.1:1420561-1436844 GCF_014466175.1 Vespula pensylvanica
GAGAGAGAGAGAGAGAGAGAGAGAGAGAGAGAGAGAGAGAACACATGCGAGAGCGAGACCAATCGATCCGTCATGGCGTCAGTCCGCCAAACCATAAAACGTGAAGGGTAATGATATTCATATATCGTTGCAGTCACAATACTCCTGAGAAAGAAAGAGAAAGATAGAGATAGAGATAGTATCGTCGATGAATGCCAATAGAGAATATTTCTCGAGGGTTGAGTCATCGCACGTAGTTGTGCGTTCCCAAGGGAACGTAGATTCGAAAGAAGAAGTGGTCCAGACGAGCATCATCGTCGAGTTGCCATCGCTTTTTCGACGTTGCTCTTGTGCGATAGAGAGATGTGCGCCTAGGGAGTTGTGTATCTTTCTTTTTCACTCTCTGTTTCTCTGTCTCTCTGTCTTTCTCTCCGTCTGTCTGTGTGTCTGTCTATCCTGTAATCCTTGTCCTGTGACCGCTCTGACCGAAGCTTAATGAAATATAACGTCATGCGAACATTGACAGCGATTAAATTGACCAGGGATAATATGAGTGCGTCGACTGTCAATTCGATCTTTAAATATGTTTCGATATTTTTGTTTAATATATATATATATATATATTAAATATATAAATGTATCTATGTATGCATATATATATATATGTATATATATGTATGCATATATATATATATGTATATATATGGATGTGTATCAGTGTATGTATGTATATATAATATGTATGTGAATGTATATATGTATATATAAATAAATATGTGATATGGATATATAAGATACAAAGAAAAAGATTATAAAGATAATTTGGAGAAAATTGACAAATTTAAGATGACATCCTTGAAAGATTTTATCGTTGAAATGTCAGTATGTTAAATCGATGTTATGATATATTCATACTAAATATAAAGAATATTTGGAAATAATGAAATTTATTTCGATCGAAATAACGTTTCAAAATGTCATGTGTAGAATCGATGATAAACGATAAGAAAATATATTTCTTCTTGTTTTATAAATATTAGCGACTAGAGAATAAAAATAGAAAGAGAAAGATAGGTGGATATTAAGAGGAAAGAACAATTTTAAGGTAGGCAAGGATGCTCGTAAAAATATGAGAAAACCCTCGTAAAATGTAATCGCCGATTAGTCCTGAAACTTCGAACGATAGTTCTACGGACGTGTATCCACCCTGCGATTCTTCCGCAACCCTGCCTATCACTTTCACGAACACCCTTACCTAGTAAAGAAGGTGAACAAGAACGAGGAAAAATGCGTTTTCTCACTCGCATGCGTCCGCTTAGCGCACACCTTCAACGATAAAGACGAGATCGTAAAACTAACGACACGAAAAGCTTACTTTCATGTATGTATGTAGTTATATCCTGTAGTATATATACATACACACATATATATATATATGTATATATGTATGTATATATGTATGTATCTATATTTATACTATATACATATATATATATATATATATATATATATATGTATATAATATATATGTATGTTCTAACATGATACTAGATGGAATTCTTACATAGGCTCAGCAAGAAATTGCCAATGATCATAAAGCTTCCATCCTAGACTCTTTGTTACTCGGATAAGCATGCAAAGAAACGTGAGCAAAATAATATACCAAGATTCTTTTTTTTTTCTTCTTTTTTCGTTACCCTCCATTACGAGATAATAAGCAATGTGATAAGGAAATAAAAGATGGATTAAGTAACAAACTATGTCTCTTTTTATCTTTCTATCTTTCTTTGTTTCCTCTCTTTCTATCTTTCTTGTTATTTCGGTACAATAGAAATAGTTCAAAGTTCCTGATAATAAATTGAAAAGAAGAAGAGAAAAAGAAAAAAAAAAGAAGTAGAAATGAGATTCGAAAAATGAAGACGTAAACAGGTCTAAAAGATTAATGAGAACTTGAAAAAGTGTTTGAAAACTCAAACGAGAGAAAGAGAAAGAGAAAGAGAAAGAGAGAGAAAGAGATAAAGAGAACGAGTAAAACATTAAAATCAACTTTTGTGAACGTTTTAACGTAATTATGCTCACGTAAGCAAGGATGACTACCCTCGAAATTAGAAATAATAATAACCACACAGTCGCGACTGTGTTGAAACTTATTCGACGAGTTCCACGCAACATTGAAACAAAAAAAAAAAAAAAAAGAAAGAAAGAAAAAAGAAAGAAAGAAAAGAAAAAGAGCGAAAGAGACTCGATGATCCAAATTAAAGCACAGAAAGAAAAATAGAAGGTAAGAAGGGAATTAAAAAAACGCGAAGGTAATACTACATAAATTTTACAAATGCAATTACGGTTTAGTATATGCGCGCTCGTGCTCACGCGCATCGGCAGACATCGTTGACGTCGTCGTCATCGTCGGCGTCTTCTCTGGTGTTGCGGTTCGCGGTTATTTTGGGTTCGTCGTAAAAGAAGAGGAAACGGTGGACGCTACCACGGTTTCTGCGGCTTCTGGCCAACAGTGATTTTTTCTTTTTTTGCCGACTGCTATGACGCTCAGAGCCGGCACGATCAAAGAATACTCGAGTCATTATAAATTTATTTCAATGTTAATCGAAATAAATCTCTCTTCTATACCTCGGTTATTTTCGATTTTTAAACTTCGATCGATTTTTATATTTAAGACGATCAATTTCGTTCAAATCGTTTTTCTTTTTTTTTTTTTTTTTTTTCTTTTCGCTTTCGTTTATTTCGTTTCTTTCAGTTTGATTATTTCAATGATGTAGTAGCATAATGAGAGTAATATAAATAAATACTCTTGTTATCCTGTAACATTTGATTAATTGAGTACATTTGAAAAATCATTGGATCATTTGTTCTTTATGATATTCTATTTTTTAGAAAATGTTCTCAAGGAATCAAATGTTTAAAATGTCAAATATTTTTGTATAATGGCGTGGATAAAAATTAATTATATTTCGACATTTGTATGATCTCCTTTTCTTTTTTTTCTTTTTTTATATAATCTTTAGTATTATCATTATATTAGATAGATTTTATTTTTATTATCGTCATGAATCGAAATGTTATATTATAAAAAAATTGTTAATTAAAAAAATGTTACAATAGAAATGTTATTACTGTTAATTTGCTTCTATAACAGAGACACAAAGAGAATTTTTCCAAAATCCTTGAAACGCACGAGTCTTTTTCTTCTTTCTTTGTTTTTTTTTTTTTTTTAATGAAATGTCAAATCTAGTATATAGTATCTATTACTTTTTGATATTGATCAAATAATAATGCTTTGTTCTTGTACAATTTCATAGAATGCATTCTCGAAATAATACGATAAAGATTTTTATTTTACAAAAGAATTGTAATAATAATGATCAATTTTTATTGACACACATACGTACCTACGAATATAAGTATTCAGTAAAAAATAGATTAATCAAAATTAATACTTTTTCACATCTTGATACTATTTAAAACGTTATAAATAACGAAGAAAAGTAATGAAAAATTAGTAAATATTTTCAGCTTCGAGCAAAAGAAATAACCAAACGAAACGATCGATTTGAAGTATTCAGTATCGCTAAAGTAAACTAGAATAGAACAAGATCGAAACGGAAGAGGGTTGGCTAAACCGGAAGACGCTTGAAGAAAGGTAGAGAAAGGGGGAAGCTTAAGGGACTCGAATAGCCATTGACGCCCGAGTTCCACCCACTTAGCCATTTGTATGTCTGTCTGTGTATATACGTTGAATGTCTGTATACATCTATGTATTGAAACACGTAACGCGTCGTTAATCTCGTCCGTCCCATCCGTCCCTTTCGTCTCGTCCATCCCATCATTCCTTCTCTTTCCTTCTTCCTTTTTTTTTTCTAGTTTAGGCCGTCCCTAGACTTAGATCTACTAATGTTCGACAAAACGACCTAATAACGACATCTTGGAGGACAAAGTTCAGAATCGATAGGAGGTCTTACCTCGAATTTTCAAGATTTTCTAAGCTGGAACGAGCAATAATAGACGTCTCATGCGATTTAAGCAACAACTTAGGAAACGTTTTCCATCTGAACGATATAAGTCGAGAGATTTCTTAGGGAAAGATGGAGAAATGGAGGAAAATGTGTTCTCGCAAAGCGTATTAAATTTTTCCTTACTACGACAATCGAGAACCGATCGGGTCCCTTTGTCCGTTCTATTTCTTTTTCTGTCAGAGAGGAAAGACGTAACGAGATATATCGAGAACGAGAGGACCAAAAATGCGCGAGTAATCCTCTTCGAAGGGAAGCACAGGTAGCTTGGTTCAGCCTTCGGTTGCGTTCGTCTTCTGCAGATGAACGAGATAACCATTTCTCTCGTCTCCTCTATCTTTTTCAATTTCCTTTCGTTCTTAAGCATTAGCGCAGGTAATTCGATGAAATCTATACTACGGCTTGTGCTTTCTATCTCTTTTCCTTTATTCTTTCTTTTTTTGTTAACTTAACAGAAATTTAGTAAAGAGGGATGTTCTTTTTTTTTTTATGAGTGATATCTCGTTGATCTGAAGCTACGATTGGCGAAAGAAAAAAGTTTTAAGATTTAGAAGGTGATCTATTTTCGTGATCAATGAATTCCGTTTCGTTTTGTTCGTTCAAAAAAATATTTTTCTTTGTAGAATTTATAAATGTTGACTGACAATTATCTACCATCTTTCCTTTCGATTCATTCACCTAAGTGTTTTCTTTTTTTCTTTTTCTATCTTTTCTTTTTGCTTTTTTTTTTTGTTTTTTTTTTTTTTTTTTATTTACTTTAATAGAAACGAAACACTCGGTAGTTTTATCAACGACTGTATATTTATTTGCATGGAAAATTTACGAATGTAAATTTATCTAGATTTATTGATTTATCCTTATCCAGGTCTACGTTTATCTGATTTAAATTACGCGTAACTATTTTTTATTCGTCGATTTTTCAAAGGATTTATATAAGCCAACAATATTATAATTTCTGTGTGAAATCGAATTCGTTCGAGCGAAAGTACATTCGTTTTTGTGAGAATCACGAAATCGTTGCTGATTTCATTCTTTGAATTTTTATATACATTTATATGTGTGTGTGTGTGTGTGTGTGTGTGTAAATATATACAATATATAAGTAGGTCATATACCGTTCTATGTAAAGCCTAAAGCCTAAAGTGAATTGAGCTTAAAGAGGACAGTTTCTTTCTATCGTTCTAACCTAAAGAATTATATAGAATGGCACGTTATACCTACATATTTCTTTTCAAAACAATATCATATTAAATTTTTCATAAATAATTCTATCCACACGTTGATTTCTATCGAATGATCAACAACAAAACTTCGAGCAAAATAAATGATTTATTTATAAGCATACGACTTGGATTCATGAGTTTTCAGCTTATTTAAGCCATTCGCATAGATTTTTATCGCGAATTGAAACATCGAATCAATCGTGAAATATGAATGAATCTGTATTTCCATATGTATAACGATAACAAAAAATATACAAAAATAAACGATAAAAAAAAAAAAAACAGCAGATTATTAAAATCTTGCATATATCGATTGTAAGACAAATTAATACGTAAATTAATTATTAAAAAAATAATTAGTCAGAGTTTAATCATACTAATCCTACCAATTTCTATTAATACCGATGAACTTACTCCTATCGAACTATATAACGTTATATCGTGTTATTATACTCATTTTCTTTTTTTATCATATATCATTCTATTGTTCTAGGAAAATACAAGCATAACATATATAAACAACGAACGAGATGATTTCAAATATGTAATATGCTAATAACGATGTAAGTTGTACGCAGATAATGAACCTTTCGATGTTCTCTTCCGTTGCATCGCTATTAATAATTTTCGACGAACTACTAACAACGAGAAGGTTAATAACTCGTTCATACGATTTTAATAGTCCAAACTAACGTCATAACGTTACGGCTTACTTAAAACGTGTAATCTAACGTTTACTTGTAATATACGAGTTTATTGAAAGAACCAAGGAATCTAGAAAAGATAACGTCCCTAATTGCGAATTATGTCGAACGATGAACCCACCGATAAAATATCTATCCTCCCTTCTCTCTCCTTTTTCGCACAAAGGAAAGTTAAGAAAATGAAATCGGCGAAGCAGCCAGCTGCCGTTTCTCGTCTCATTTAATACGAAACTTGCGATTAATCCGTCAACCGTCGGGACAATCGAGCTGCTATCTTTAATTCACGACGATTATTTATGGAATTGAAAAATAAAATATCGAAAAACAAAGGATAATTAGTTTTATCATTCCCCTTTGATAAAAAAGACTCCCATCAATTATAAATCCTATAAATTATAAATCGTATTTTTCTTACGTCATCGTTCGATTACGTTCTTACTTCAGAATTAATGATTATTATAAATATAAGTATATACGTATATATCCGTCATTATTTCTCTCGGTATTATCATTCATTTTCGTTACACGCGATATATCTTCCGAACTTTTCGATATTCAGAAAAGATATGACGAAAGTATGAAAGGAAAATTTCCACTTCTTTTTTTTTCTTTTCTTTTCTTTTCTTTTTTTTTTTTTTCAATGAGTGAAAAGAAGGAGAAGATTAATAGGCCTCGGAAAGGGAAACGGAGAGATAGACGAAAAGAAATCGAAAATATCATATATTAAAGCAAGATCGAAGAAATGAGCGATTTTAAAATCAATTTTGTTTAGACGATAGCGCTGACACATTCCGCTTCGGAAGGGATAAAACTCTCTATGGCGACGTATGTCGTCGTCGTCATAGATTCGAAGGATACGGAAGAAGGAAGACCGATACAGAAAATGACTTCGTAGCTTTCATGAATAATGGAAAGTGTTTTCTAACAGAAAAATTCGGAGCACCACCTGCCCATGCTTCTTCCCTGTTTCATATATTACTTATTTCGTTGAGGCCTCTCTTATTCGGTTGGATAAAGAAAAAGTTTGACGCGTGAAAATAACGAAAATTGATCGATTGATTAATCATGCTGAAAAAAGGATAACGTAAAAGTGTCTATACGATTACGCGACGTTTCTTTCTTTTTTTTTTTTTTTTTTTTATTATTATTTTATTTGTCGAAGAGTTGAAACAAACTTGGAATGAAAAGGGAAAGAAGAAAAAGAAAGAGAGAGAGAGAGTGAGAGAGAGAGAAGAAAGCAAAACGAAGAAAAGACGCTAAATCTTTTACCATTCGTTAAATTAGAAGCAAGAGTTTCATTCAAGTAGTTTCGAGTCAATATAACTCGATGCTATTTCATTCAATAACTTAAACCATATAGTCCATTCCCAATTCCGAGCATAGAATCGTTAACTTCCTTCGAGGTACGATCGATTAAATGCCAATTACGAGAATTTAATCCTACCTTCACCGATGCTCTCACACAAGTAACGAGTGTATTCGATGAACTATTCATCGTTGGACAAGTACGAAATAAGCCGGTTTGTAACTCGACTTGCTTTCTTCTGCAACGAAAATACTACAAAACATAGATTCATATGTACGTAGAGTTACCTACACGTACGTTCGAATCCTATCATCGACTTTACATCCACCGTGTCCACTGGCCCCTTTTTTTTCCCCGCTTCTCTTCCGAATTTTTGTCGAATGGGGACGAATAAAAATAACAGAGAGAGAGAGAGAGAGAGAGAGAGAGAGGAAAAAAAAGAAGAAAAAAGGAAAAAAGAGGGGAAGAAAAAAGGAAAAGAACAAAGAGTAAAAAAAGAAGCAAAAAGAAAAAAAAAGGAAAAGTGGAAAAAGAAACTAAAAATACATATACGTGTGCGTAACAAATGGGAGTAAGTGTATGTATATAAAGCGAATTTGCCTGGGGGTTTGCTCGCTCACATTTTTTGCATTGAAAACGAGAGAGAGAGAGAGAAAGAGAGAAAGAGAGAGAGAGAGAGAAAAAGAGGAGGAAAAAAAAAGAGAGAAAGAGAGAGAGAGAGAGAGAGAGAGAGAGAAAGAGAGAAAAAGAATAAAAAATTGTGTCGTCGGATAGGGTGAGCGTGCGAACGATTCACAGCGGTATAAATAATAATGACCGGAGGGTAGCAGCAGCACGCTCTCGCGCTCGACGGATGGTCCACGGCGGGTGGCTGTACGCTAGCGAGAAGAAGATGCCGCAGGCTAAGAAGCCGACATTGGTCCAGCTCGAGAACCTGCTTCTGCTCTATCTCTGTATTCTATATATATATATATATATATATATATATATATATATATTTATGTACGTACGTATATGTATATATACGTATATATGTATGTATGTAAGTATGTATGTTGTGAGTTTATATATATATATATAAATATATATATATATATATATATATAAACGTACATAGGTACTTCTTGCTCGAGTGCCGATGCTGTTCCCGCTGGACGGCTCGAGGGAGTAAAATCTAGCGGCACAACGGTGCCTCAGTGAAAGGAACCGCGGGAAGTATTTCGTTCCGCCGACAGCGAGGAATTTCGGGCTCTTTGTGATTGGCAATAGACCGAGGAAATTGGTTTGAAATTCGCGAGGCTATGGAATGTATTGGCAATCAGATTTCCTACCACCCTCTTCTCACTACTTCTTTCTCTTTTTCTTTTCTTTTTTTTCTTTCTTTTTATGTTTCTCTTTCTTAACCCCCTCTCTCATTCCTTGTCTCTCTTTTTCTTTCTCTTTTTATATTTCTCTTTCTTACTTTCTTTCTTATTCTTTTTCTTTCTTAATCTTGATATCTTTCTTCTTTTTCTTTTTCTTCTTCTTACACATTCAATCTTCTTCTTCTTCTTCTTCTTCTTCTTCTTCTTCTTCTTCTTCTTCTTAGGCATCGTGGTAAGTCTCGAGGGTGCGAGCTTTGCCAAGAACGAAAGATATTTTCAGAATTTGACGGCGCCGGCGCCAACTTATCCTTTACCACACTCAACGAAAATTCCGTCAACGGCATTTCTATTCGACTATTTTTCACCGGTGGGTATAAACCCCACACACTTTATCATTCAACTTGGAAATGTTAAGATCATAAAGATATTAACGATTTAACGTTGTCGTAGATCAACCTTGATTCATCTAAATACTCTCTAACCCTTCTGAATCATTTTAACATTGTATCCTTTTCATCGCATTATTCATATCTTCAAACGTAAAACAACGATATTATGATGTTAGAAATTTTGATTTAATAAAACAAATATTTTGATAGAACGGAAAGTGAGGAGTACCGAAAATGGAAATATAAATTTGAAGGGAATACAAGTTTTCTTTGTAAGTATATACGCAATACAAATATATTTTCTGAACTTTATACTTTATATTTCTTCGTCGTACCACGTAACTCACAATAACTTCGTAATGATCAATTCACAATGCTCTCGCTCTTTTTTCGGTTCACGTTTTACATTTCTCGTGCAGTGCTGAAAGAGTGCCTTTCTTCTTCGGAACTTTATCAAATATAATAAAAACTTTATTTTCTTCAAGCATTTTGTTAGTAATAAAGACTATACATAAGCGCTTAAGTAACCTTGTATTTGAAAGTATGTATGTATATATATATATATATATATATATATATATATATACATAAGTAAATCATCTAACAATGTTCGCTTTTAAACATTGAAGAAAAGTATGTATATATTTCTCTCTTTCTTTCTCTCGCTTTCTCATTTTTCTTCTTTTTCTTTCTCAGTCATATTTCTGTACACATTATACGTTCAATCTTGAATCTTTTAACGATCATAATTTCTATCAATGTATAAAAATAAAAGTTCTATCAATGCAAAAAAAATAAAATGTCAAAGAAGAATCAAACATCAAAGAATAAACACGGTGAAGAGAAATACAATTCTTGGATAACATGAATTTGATATCGACAGTTTTTAATTGATAAGTTGTTATAGTAAAAGTATATAAAGCTACGTTTGATGTTTTTTTTTTTTTTTTTTTTAGAAAGACTACATAAACTTACTTATCCAAAACTTATTCAAAAATTTTTGAAATATACTTTATTTGTCGATAATTATTGTAGATTCAAACGCATTAATCCTCGAAATATGTATAATAAAACGAACAAAAATGAATAGATGAAATACGAATGCCCGAACATATTGTACGTATATCTCTTAGAAAGATAATAAAAGAAAAAAAAGAAAATTTCAATGAAGAAATGAACGTAGTCGAACTGTGAAGATTTTATAAATTAAAAATATAAAAAAGAAAATTTAATTGAGATTAAATTATTAAAAAAAAAAAAACAAAATTCTAAAACGAACGAATTACCGTCAAAAAGTTTAAAAAATTCGCTCTGTCCTTTTCTATTTCTTTAAATACTTTTTTAAAACTTGAATTAATTAATTAACAATAACTTAAACTAATTAAAATAATAATAACATAAAATTAAAAGAAACAAACTAAAATTGATAATTACAATAAATAAAAATAATAATACAAATAAAAAAAAATATATATATTAATAAGTAGTAATGTAGAGAAAATTATATTAGATTATATTAGAAAATAATAATTTAGAAATAAAAAGATTCAAAGCAATAAATCCGCATTATTAGATATTACATTATTAGAATCATATCATCATCATCATCATCATCATCATCATTCACAATCTCATGTAGAGATATATATACATATATCGGGAGAAATTTAGTTAACAAATCTCTCGATAGAAATTATAACACAATGGCAAATAAATATAATAAAACTCACCTCGATCATTGTATCATTGTATCAACTACTAAAGTTATTTCAACGAACTACCATGCTGACTTACGCTTATCACGTATCTGCCCATCTGCATACGATCAGATGCAGAAAGCTGTTACTGTAAATACATCTGGAATAATACAGAAATGTCTAACATTATCTAACGACTGAATATATTTGATTAAGGTCTCTGCAAACAGCAAACTCCATCACAATGATGAGAGAAAATGATTATGACAATTTACATTATTATAATAATAATAATAATGATGATGATGATGATGATGATGATGATGATGATGATGAATATACATAATAATTAAAATAATTATTAGAATTGGCATGGTCTCACCTGAACAATTCAAGAAGAAAACTCAACGTGAAAATAAAAAACAAAAAAAAAAAAGAAAATAATGATAAAGAGGTACAGACAACGATAACAATAATGATTAGCGATAGTAGCGATAAAAGGAAGAGATAATAATCGTTAAGTAATGCATGTCATTGATATTTTAATATATAAAACATGTTAATAAAGTAAAAGGCCTTTTAGAAAATGAACTGTTTTAAGGATTTATCTACAACAAGTACTTATATAAGGGTGATTACTCACCAGTAAAAATACTTTTATATTATGAGGATTTAATCGAGCACACGTGAGTTATTCGTAGGAGAGCATAAAACCTTTACACCTCGATATATATATATATATATATATATATATATATATACATACATAAAATAAAAAATAAAAAGAAATAAAAAAGAAGAGATAAGAACTCTTTTATCTAATCACTGATAGAATTAATTCACTGTCCTTGTGCTGTACTTTACTAGCTTATAAAAATAAGAAATAAATTAATAAAAATAATGAAATAAGTAATAATCCAATAGCTCATAAAAATAAAAAATAATTTGTATTCTATAATATAATTATGGAGAATATTTTATCCGATATTACGAATACTTTTTAATGAAAAAAATCATGGTATATATACCTTTATCTGTCTAAATCGTAATGGCAATGAAATTTTGTAAAAAATTTCTGTCTCTGTGTTTTCACGAGATAGCGAGTTTACAAATTTTGGTGTTACATCATTTAGGAAAGATTTATTCTAAGATAAATCGCATAAAAAAAAATCGAAATAAGTCATTCTTTTTCATTCCTCTTTCTATATCTATCTTATTGAAATGTAACAAAAGCGAAAATATATATATATATATATATATATATATATATATATATATACATGTTTATATATGTATGTATATATACATATATGTATATTGTTTATGGTAAAATGTTTTCAATAGAATATACAGACAATACAAATGAATTGTTTGAAGATTGAAACTTCTATAATAAAGTTTTCCTTTTTCTTTATAAAACAATGGTAGTAACCAACTGTTTCAATCGAAATATTTTACCCGACATAAACGTTTACAATTTTTAATCTGACCGACGTTCGTACATCTATGTAACGTAACGTACACGTTATTTTCACGAATGAAAGGATTATTTCTTCTGGGTCGAACGAAATTAGATTGATTTAAATCGCACGAGGAATTTGGTGACGTGAGTGAACGTTCATCGTGCCCGTATCATCCGTAAAAGTTTTACGAGCAATCGTGCCTCGAAACGCGAGCTTAACGTCGTCGTAAACGATACGAAAGAGATATTACTGTATCGGTAATAAATCGTACGAGCGCGTTCGCAAGCGTGACAAACAGATCATACGATGGACGACGTAATGAACAACATAAAATTATAATGCCTGGATGATCATAGATCACTCGTCGATCTTCAATCATTGGTTCCTCGCGTTGACGTTAAATACGCGATATATTTTTCTTCAAATGAGACGATGAAGTCAACGAAATGAATCGTTCTGTTAAATAATTTTCTCATCTCCATTGAAACGAGATGAAAAACAAACAAAAAAAAAAAAAAAGAAAAAAAACAAAAATGATAATAACAAGGCTAAATCTCTTTTAAGTCATATATATGCTTAGACATTTATATGAATTATTCATTTATCGTTCGAATTTATTCGCCGAATATCGTTTCGTTCTCTTTTTTTCTCCCTTTCTCTTTTCGCTTCGTTGCTTTAATAATAGTAGTAATAATAATAATAATGATAATAATAATGACGATGATAATAATAATAATAATAATAATAATAATAATAATAATAATATCATATCTTTTTTGGCACAGATTTATACATCGACGCGTATTTTCCCTTTGCTTGGAATTTATTTTACCGAACATAGTTACACCGTTTCAGTAGCTTCGTTAAAAAGTTTGTTGTGTGTATTTTTTCTTTTAACAGCAATCAAATTTCTCTTCTTTTACATGTTTATATATGTACTTCGGATATATTTGAATTTACCTAACGAACGTGATTTTACGATACTGTAATTCGATTAAAACACTCGTTAAAATGCATACTTTACTTTTTCCTTCTCTTTTCCCTCGTTCCCCTCATTTTTTTTTTCTCTTTTCTCTTTTCTCTTTCTCTCTCCAAAAGAATTTTTATGAAGAAACTCGAGACATTTAGAAAACAATGACGTTTTTGTACGAACGAACATTACGAACATGACATTTTCAATATTACATTACGGTCATTTCGTGTTATGAAGCATCGTAATGTTGAAACAACTAGAGATATAAATAGATAAAAGAGAGAAACTATTAGATTGTTGTCGGTCGTTTAAGAGCAAGGATTTCTTCCGGGACGTGGAATTCGTTGGATGATAATCAGTTCTTAACGTCTGCGAATTTATGACTGCTCGAGCAATTGTTGATCGTTCGCGCAAGACATAGAAGAAGAAAAAGAGAAACAAAGAAAGAAAGATAGACAGACCAATAGAGAAAGATAGAAAGAGACAAAGAAAGAGAAGAATGAGAGAGAAAGAGAAAGAGCATTGGCATTTTATAGTTGCATACCGATAAGAACCACATCTCACGACCTTTCCGCGAAGAGAAAGGGGAGAGTAGCATAATGGACGGTCAGAAGTGGACCCGAGAATAAAGATGAAGGCGCCGATAGAGAAATTTATTGCCACGATTGTATTTCACGTGAAACATGACGGGTTCGTAAGTCCTACGCCCCTTCTCGCGGTTAAAAGAATATCGCATGTTTCTCGTGCGTTCTTGCTCTTTACTACGTCTCGTTACTAGTAGTGGTTGTTCTTCAGATCTTTACGAGATAACGAAGAGACCGTTACGGCATGAACGTATTTATTTCTTTTTTTTTTTTTTTTTTTTTTTTATATTTTTTCTTTATCTTTTCTTACTTAAAAGCTTTGTCCTTACGATGAAACTATCTTTCTTCGTTTCTTTTTACGGTAAGGAAAATTTAAAAAGAAAGAAGAAAACGATAAAGATGTATATTGTGTGTGTATATCTACGTGTGTTTGTATATAGATGTGTGTGTGTGTGTGTGTGAGTTTCTACCCACGAGCTAATAATCGTTTTTACAACAAGAATATTGCAAGTTTCTTTCATCGAAGAATTTACGAGCTTGCATGCCAAGCTTTTCTCTTACCTCGAAACGATCGTTAAATTTAATTGTCTCTCTTTTCAGTTTATATAACGATGCACTACGCAACACGCATCAAACCTTCAACTTATCGAGAAAGATCGAACGGTCGAACGTTATCGTTGTTATTTTTCTTGTAAAAAATGATACACGAAGATAAAAGGAATTAAACGACGGGTGGTTGACTTTGGAAGATACTAAGCAAACGATAGATGGATGGATCGAATGAATGCTTTCTCGGTGGTCCAATTTGCTCCCGTTCGGTAACAATTTGGCAACCCTAAGCCACTATTAAGAACCATCGTCGAAATCGTGCCGGGTTAGCTACTACCTACCTCGATTATTGTCTCCCGCGATGCCAATTCCAAGTGCGTCCGAGCGAGAGCAATAATTATCAGATCGCTTAATTATTGCCACTGAGTATTATCGTCTGGAATGATGAGAGAGATTAGACGCCTCCGTTCAATCTTCTATCTTCGTGTTGCCATTTGCTTCGGTTGAACTCGATTATTCTGTCTGTCTGTCTGTCTGTCTGTCTGTTTACTCTTCCTTTCTCTCTCTCTCTTTATATGTATATATACATATATATATATATATATATATTATGTGTATATATATCTTTTCTTTTCGTCTATATATATATATATATATTTCCTCTTCGTTTGTAAATAAGAAAAATATAAAGATATAGAAGAAAAAATAAAATAAAATAAAGTGATAAACATACTTATATTTATATTACGTATCTTCGAGTAATATTCTATCGAGAAGAATTCTATAGTTATATACTTATATATGCATTTAAATGATAATTCATATAACACGCACTACTATACACTATAACGATTAACAAGATGGTTCTTTAAAATACTTCAACTCTAGTTAAATAAACGTCTCTAACCATATTACGATTCTAGCTACACTAACAAGTACCTACTACTCCGACGACTCTCTCGACGTTAACTAAAAGACAACCGATGACTTGTCCGATAACGAGCACCTATGTCGAAATGACGTCATAATACTACACCCCTTCGTTTACCTCTCGCTTACGTTAATTTATATTTTCTCCTTCTTCTTTTCTTTTTTCGTCGTCCTTCTCTCATAACCACAGAGACATATATCGTAAAATAGAGATTAGTGGAACATAAGGAAAAAAGAAAAATATATATATATATATCAATAACAAGGGGAATACGTGTTCATGTTTTTAAAGTCCCGACGATCTTATCATTTCGTTATCATCGTTAATTAAGTAGGAAATAGAAAGATGGTCTTAACAGGGAGTTGAGAATCGTTGTTGTAATAAAAAGGGGTTGATCGAATCGAACGATATATACATACATATATACATACATACATACATACATACATACATACATACATACATATATACAATTGGAGCTAAAATTACCGTCCCCTTGTCTTCTCCCTTTCCTCATTGTTCCAGTATTAGTTAGTTTCATTAATGTAATTCCCATGTACGAGATGTGTGTATGAGAGAGAGAAAGAGAGAGAAAGAGAGAGAGAGAGAGAGACCTCTCGTATTTACTTGGTTTCCTTTTTTAGCAATCTATTGTCGTGCCTTTGTGAACGTCGACCATACGGCGTTGGCGCATTGTGCCGTGGCATTGTCAGCGAGCCAACTCTGTTGAAAACGAACCTTCGACCATCGAGTCTCGTCCTTCCCTGAAAACCCTCCCTCTCATGCTTCCGACCTCGCGAATTCTCTAACCCTTCCGCTCCAACCGGCCATTCAAGCAAATCTCTCGAGCCGATCGCATGACACAAAAATGTCACTGTACTGGTTACTCTGTCTCTCTCTCTTTCTCTCTCTTTCTTTTTATCTCTGTATCTCTATCTGTCTTCATTTTTTTTTTGCGAACACTAAAATGTAAAAGCAAAAACTCGAAAACTAAAAATCGCTTTGTATATAATTCAAAAATCGGTGTAACCGTGTGTACGATTTATTTTTATGTTCCCTCTGTCTGTCTTTCTCTCTCTCTCTCTCTCTCTCTCTC
>NC_057687.1:1436944-1441811 GCF_014466175.1 Vespula pensylvanica
TCTCTCTCTCTCTCTCTCTCTCTCTCTCTCTCTCTTTCTCTCTCTTTCTCATTCATTCATTCTTTGTTCCAACGGCTTGTTAACAATACATATGCGCGTAGGAAAAATTTGCACGGCTTGGTACGCAAGGGATTAACTTATCAAAGCACGAAATAATTCGACTACAATACATGGCTTTATCCTTCTTTTGTCTCTCCTAACGCACAGCTTTCGTAATATCCGGAAGTTATCCGCTTTTTCCGATTAGTTGTAATACTAGTCTTCCTTGTAGAAGAAGATAGATGTTCGAATAAAAAGGTCTCTCTCAAGTTAACCTCGTACCACTCTATGTATACTTTCTCTGTGTTGTACTAAATAACAAAAAAAGGAAAAAAAAAGTAGTGTAGTTATAGAAGAGTAGGTGGATGGGTGGGTAGGTAGGTGGGTGGTCGAGTGGGTTCGGGTTAGTCGGCCGGGCGATGTATTTTTGTGTCTAGAACTATTAGAACGGAAAATTAAAAGCCGTGACGTTTGCCGAGCAAACTTCGTAACCACTCGAGACATCAAAGGCGATCGTTCATCTCGTTAACGGAGTTTCCTGCAATTAATTACATTTCGACCCATTCTATTTCAATTCCCGGTGAGAGGAGTGTAAATATTTCGTCCGTTCGGGAAGACCGGTCACACCGTTCGTGAATATTACACCCTTGTACCCCCTTACTACCACCCCATTACCCCATATATTCAACCAACCTCCTTCTTCACGGCCCACGATCCTTTTCTAACCTTTCGTAATTTCGAACGTTCGAATAATTCGTTGTACGAACTACCCGAACTAATTCTTAATAATAATTTAAGAGAGGAAACTATTCGTACGCCCGAGTAAATACGATTTACACGATTGGTACGATCAATTTTCGTTGTAAATCAACACTCGCTGTTTCTTTCGGTTTTGTTTGACGAATAAACTTTTGAAAGAGTTACGAACTTTTTCGTTTCATTAAGAAAATCCGCGTTACTCGATCCGTCGGAGTTTATTATCGTTTCTTTCTTTCTTTCTTTCTTTTTTTTTTTTGTTTTTGTTTTCAATTTTATTCCTTCATTATTTCTTATTCTTTTCTTTTTCACTCTCCCTTTCCGAGTTAATTTTATATTCTCTATTAACTTTATATTATATCTTTGAAGAAAAATTTAACAGATCTTTCTTTTCTCTCAAGATCTCAACGATCTTATTGACGATCAATCATTTACGTTACATAATCTTTGTCAAGGACGCTCTTACGATCGTTAATTTTTTTATGAATCAGTATCATCGCTTCTCTTTTTCTCTGGAGACTTTTTCTCTGACAAACCAGAGATTTCTTCCCTTGTTTTCAGAGACGAGAAACGTATGATCCTTTATATACGGTTTTACGACTTCCGAGCGATGCCTTTTTACGGGTCCGACAAAATTAAGAACCGTCAGTCGGATGTTGGCCAAGGCGAGTTAAAAAGGAAAAAGAAAAAGAAGGTGAAAGAAGGAAAATAAGAATTACGTTCCTCTCGTAAAGTTTTTACCATGGCTCGCGGTAATCGCGTGAATGCGACGATAGAAAGAAGGCCCAAGAATATTTTTCCTTTATCCCTAACCGAATCCCTTCCATTTTGCCCTTTCCTCTTATTCGTATCCGCTTCTTTTGCTTTTCCGGTTCGACGAAGATCGATAGAGGAGTACTTAAGTACGTTGCAGTACCAAAGAAAAGATTGAAAGAGAGAGAGAGAGAGAGAGAGAGAGAGAGAGAGAAAATAAATGAAAAATGCTCTTAAAAGAAAGCGAAATCGTTTCGTTACAACGTTAAAGGAGAACGATTTGATTCATCCGTTCGTTCCGTTTTACAACTTCAAATCGTGAATTTTTACATTCCCGTCCTTATTCCTTTCGTCGTTTAGAGCCACTCGAATTTTCGAAACTCCCCAAAGGAATTCTTTCTTTTAGAAGGGAGAAACCGATCTTAAAATAATTATCTAGGGACGATACGATGAATGCGAGCGCGAAAGGACGAGCGTTTTCCGATAAGTATCGAAAGAAAAAGAGGACGAGAAAGTCTTAACGTAGGAAGTAGAAAGAATAAAAAAAGAAAGAGAGAAAGGAAGAAAAAGAAAAAGAAGATTCTCTCCCATTTTTTTTTCTTGCTCGATGAAAGATTTACAATTGTCTTGGTGCATGTGCCATGTTGATAGGTTTCGACGTACTTTTTAAATAGCCTAAGCTCGTTTATTTTCGTACTTTCTTTCTTTCTCTCTCTTTCTTTCTTTCTTTCTTTCTTTCTTTCTCTTTTTTTTCCTCATATTTCTGATTCGATTTTTCGTCTCTTCTCTTTCCCTACGATTTCTCCCTCGTAAAGCTCGTTCGAAATCCCGCAGCTATCTACCTCACCCCTTTTTCCATCCCTTCACCTTTCAGACTCGGTCCAACCCTCTAATTGGCCCGTTCATTACGGTAATCAAAGAGAACTGCGCGATTCGTCGCATTTCCAAGGACAAATAACGTACCTGCATCGGGAAGAGTGCTGGTACATAGGACAAGAGTTGAAGAGAATGCGGTTTCAGAGATATTTGCATAAGCGTTAACGTCTCAAAGATGAATAGTACGTAAAGTATCTATCTCATTGCTATTATTCGTTTCGACTTTCTTTTCTTCTCTTTTCTTTCTCTCTCTCTCTCTCTCTCTCTCTCTCTCTCTTTTTTTTTTATATCTTTTGTATTTATTTATTTATTTTTTTCCTTCTTTAACTCGACACTACTAAAGCTTTCCGTATTTTCTTTACTTTCACTTTTACTACAAAAGTATGAAGATAAAAAGAAAAATATGAATATTTAAAAACAAAAAGGAAGATATGGAAGAACCAGAGAAAGAGATTAACAAAGAAAAAAAAAAAAAGAAAAAAAAAAAAAGATGGACGTATTTTCTAAAACTAAATTTTCTATCTCTCACCTCGTCTTACCTTTACCAATGTTTCGTTCACGCTTTTTCTTCTCTACAACGATTAATATCTTCTTACGACAGCGATGCTGTTTTCCTTCTCTGTCCCTTTCCCTTTTTTTTTTTTTTGCTTTTTATTTACATACATCCTTTATTTGATGAAAAACTCGTTAATAACATTACATCACTTTAGCTGTAGCTGTCTGTTGTATCTTTTAGTTTTTTTTTTTTTTTTTTTCTTTCTACTTTCATCGACCGTTCCATTCTCTCGTCGTAGATTTTCACGCATGCCACTTCGTATGTCACAAACGTGCCCTTATTTTTCTTCACCTTCCCTTCGAAAACCCTCGACACTTTCCTTCTCTCTCTTTCCTTTTCTCTTTTTCTCTTTCTGTCTCTCTTTCTCTTTATATAATATTAAACCACGGGTTTAGTTCGTACCTTGTCCATCCTCACTCGCTCTTCTTTCGTTTCCTCCGTGGAAGACAGATTTCCTCTTCCCTATTTTCCGAATACTCATCCCTTTTAGGGATCCTCATTCCAAATCGGGAGAAACCGTTGTGAAATATCGCGAACGAACCATTCCTCATCCTCTTCTCTTTATCCATCTTTTTTCTCTTTCTCTAATTCTCGGTCTCACGGGCCATACCTTCGAGTTATCCATTATCCTTTTAGTTGCCTTCTGAATGTATACGCGAAGTTGTTACAGTCGGAGATGTCGAAAGGGATGAATAACTGGTATGCACAAGTACGAGATTAAAAGAAAAAAAAAAAAAAAAATAAGGAGCAAGATAAAATTGTATATTTGAGATACTATGAAAAAGATGATCGAATTCGTTTGAATTTGAAATGTTTCTTAGATATATACGTTTAATATATTATCCAATTGAAAAATAATAGTAAAATAATAAAATGATCATATGTTATCTAATTGGAAAATAATAATGATGACGATCAATTTGAATTAACATCGAAAGGATTTTCACCGTCGATTTTTCGACATCTCTAGTTTTGCATGATAATTCGTGTAAGAAGTGTAAGTCGACGAAGAATATGGATCGGAGGTCAAATCAACGTTATTCGACGTTTCTTGTTTCATTCAAATGCGGAATATGTTTTGTCTATTGGAAAAGGATTTTTAGAGAAAGAATAGCTCGTCGTTGTAGTAATTAACGAATCGATATTGGATGATTTTAGATAGGTGAAAAGAGAGAAGAAAGAAGAGAATGAAAGAGAGAATGAAAGAGAGAGAAAAGGAGATAAAATAGAAAGGGAGAAGAAGAGAGAGAAAAGGGGAGGGAGAAAAAGAGAGAGAAGAAAAGAGAAAGACAAAGAGAAAGAGAGAAAAGAGAAAGATGAAGTACATGAAAATCATTAAAATAATCCTGCAAATTTTGATCTCGATTAATCGATAGATCCAAGATAAAGAGGAAAAGAGAAAGAGAAAGAAAAAAAAGAAAGAGAAAGAAAGAGATAAAGTGTATGGAAATTATTAAAACAATTCCAGAAATTTTGATCTCGATTAATCGACAGATCCAAGATAAAGAGAAAAAGAGAAAGAGAAAGAAAAAAAAGAAAGAGAAAGAGAGAGATAAAGTGTATGGAAATCATTAAAACAATTCTACAAATTTTGATCTCGATTAATCGATAGATCTAGTAGAAAGAAAAAAAGAGAGAAAACAAGAGGGAGAGAGAGAGAGAGAGATAAAACAATTTCACAAATTTTAATGTCGATAAATCGATAGATCCAACAGAAAGAGAAAAAGAGAGAAAAGGAGAAAAAAAGAGAGATAAAGAGAAAGAGAGAGATAAAGTATATGGAATTCATTATAATAATTCCTGAAATTTTCATCTCGATTAATCGATAGATCTGACAGAAAGAGAAAGATAAAAATACACAGAAATCGATAAAACAATTTTGAAAAT
>NC_057687.1:1441911-1450584 GCF_014466175.1 Vespula pensylvanica
TTTGATCTCGATTAATCGATAGATCCAACAGAAAGAGAAAAAGAGAGAAAAGGAAAAAAAAGAGATATAAAGAGAAAGAGAGAGATAAAGTACATGAAACTCATTATAATAATTCCTGAAATTTTGATCCCGATTAATCGATAGATCCGACAGAAAGAGAAAGATAAAAATACACAGAAATCGTTATAACAATTCTGAAAATTTTTAATCTCGATTAATTGATAGATCTAGCAAAAAGAAAAAAAGAGAAAGAGAAAGAGAGAGAGAGAGAGAGATAAAGTATATGAAAAACAACAAATCAATTCTACAAATTTTGATCTCGATTAATCGATAAATCCAGTAGAAAGAGAAAAAGAGAAAAAACGAAACAGAGAGAGAGAGAGAGAGAGAGAGAGAGAGAGAGAGAGAGAGAGAGAGATAAAGTACATAGAAATTATAAAAACAATTCCATAAATTTTGATCTCGATTAATCGATAGATCCAACAGAAAGAGAAAAAGAGAAAAAGAGAGAGAGAGAGAGAGAGAGAGAGAGAGAGAGAGAGAGACAGAGAGAATGAAGTCGTATCTCTCGTCGAAATTACACGCGTGACGCAACGTGACGATTCCGAGAAATTATCTATCGAGATATTTGATGGGTGAAAGGGATGGAAGGGGTAGTTGGTAGGGTATAGTATTCGCGGCGTTCGAACATCGCCATTAATTATCCCGATGACTGGGACCATGACAACGACGACGATGATGACGATGATGACGATGACGGTAACGACGACGACGACGACGACTATCATGACGACGACGACGACGACAACGACGACGACGACGACGATGATGATGATAATGATGATGATGATGATAATGATAATGATGATGACGATAACGATGATGATAACGACGTCGATGACGACGACGACGACGATGATGACAACGTGATGATGATGATGATGATGATGCCGATGACGATGATGATATCCGTCACTAGAAAGCAGTACCATATAATTGCGATTGTGGAATTACAAGACGAAATCGGGATGCGATCGATCGAGCCGATTTAGCAATTACCTCACGTAACGTAATTATACTTTGAACTGTACCCATTGTAACTCGTAATTTTGGGGTTTCAATCGATTCCACCGATCACGTTTGCATTCTGTCCCTTTTCGAATAGTGATTAGTTGGATTAATTTAGTTGGTACTAACAGTGCACGCGATCAAAAACGAGAGAACGAGTATAAAATAAAGGAGCGATTAGATCCGAATAAAAGGGGAATTATAATTTAGAGGGTTTTGAAGGAAACTAGTGTTGTATGGAAATGTATGTTTCTATAGCGACGTTTACGCGTTCGTTGAGAAAACGAGGACACATCGATAACGGAAGATAATGATCTATTTTTTTCTCTTTCTCTCTCTCTCTCTCTCTCTTGGTTTAAGAGAAAGAAAGAAAAAAGATAACGAGGGAGAGAGAGAGAGAGAGGGAGAGAGAGAGAGAGAGAGAGAGAAAGTGAAAGAAGTCGATGTTCCAATTTGAGAATACAAAAAAAAAAAAAAGAGAGAACACGCGTATCGGACTTTGAATTCATTCGTAACTTCTGTAAATTGGGACATTCGCTGTCAGACGAACTCATCGGTAAACGCAAGGACGAAGAAACGGAACCCTCTTCTTTTTTTCGTTTCACTTCACCCCATTTTACCTTACTCGTCCTTCGACCCTCTCCTTTTCAAAAGAGTAACACGTCGTCCTATTTCGAACATCTCAGCATACCGATCTCTTTGATCTCTGTGAAGCACCTGGTATACAAAAGCATTCACCATTGGTAATAATAATTCCGGCTGCATGGAAAAAAAGAAAGAGAAAAAGAGAGAGAGAGAGAGAGAGAGAGAGAGAGAGAGAGAGAAAGAGAGAGAGAGAGGGGGGATCTCTCTATCTCTATCTCTCTTTAGAGGTCCAAACTTATCTCCGGTTGCATCTTATTGCGAGCATTGTCTCCCTTTCTGGTCTTTCATTCTTGTATTCGTGGCTCTCTTGAACCATCTCTCTCTCTCTCTCTCTCTCTCTCTCTCTCTCTCTATATATATATATATATATATATATATATATATATATATCGTATATATATTTTATATATATTTATATATATGTAGATATATCTTATATATATTTTATATGTATTTATATATATATATTTTTTTTTTGAATCTCTATTTTTTTGATCGCTTTCTCTCTCTTTTTCTCTCTTTTTCTCTCTTTTTCTCTCTCATTTTGCTTCTTTTTTTCTTTCTTGAAGAACTACTTCATTTTGACTTTCAAGACAGATTAATAGTTCTTTACTCTCATTCAAATATCTTATAGCTATGAAGTAGACTGAATAATATAAAAATTATTATAAGTATTATTATAAGTATAACAGTATCGTTAGGAAATGATTATTTTTTGAATATTGAAGGAACATTTTTAATAGGAATCGTTAATAATGTGAGGATTATATATCAGACACTTTTATTTCAACGAATTAAATATTAGAGATATAAAAGAAGAGAAATACAAAGCAATAAATTAAACGGAACCATCTCGATACGGTTATTCGTGCAAAACTGATAGAATGGGTCTTATTTCACGGTGTTTCCGGTCGGAAAATTTTGAAGTTCTGGATCCCCGCTGTTAAAACTCGAATTTCGCCGTTTAACGATGTCCTTAGAAGCTTTGAAAACTTCCTCGAGTGGACCACCGGAGGTGCATGCCGAGTTTTAGAATCGCTCGAGTTTCCTGAAAACTATGATACCGAAAAGCATGTGGTCGACGTTAGGAAAACGAAGAAAAAGAAGTGAAATGAAAGAGAAAAGAATATAATCGAAAAAAAGAACGAAGGGAAAATTTTGTCGCGTTTCGTACAGTGTCACGTTGAAAAATATCAAAATTGAGATATTACATTTCTTAAATTATTAAAAAAAAATATATAATAACGATTCAACAATTATTATTAAATTATTATTTCATCATTACAATAATAATAATAATTATTATTATATATATAATATTTATATTGTATAATAATAATATAATAATAATAATAATTATTATTATTATTATTATTATTATTAAATCTTATTTTATTTCCTTTCATTCTTTTCTCAGTTTTTATGAAATTGATAGAAAACGCAGCTCCGAGCAACAGAGCTCGTAGATATTTCGAAAATTCATAATTAAACTGCGAAATCGGGGAAAACAGATCTATCTTTAATTATTAATTTAAGATACTCATTCTAAACTTAATTTCGTTCAATCAAATTCAGAATTAATTTCAATAAAAAACGAATAAACGTTTTAACATTAAGAACCTTAATTGATGAAACAGAAAGAAATTTATTTAGACAATTCTACGAACACGTTATTTCATTTTTATACTTTATTACACGAGTTATAATATTAGTTCATGGACTTCGAAATATCTCTTTATTTATTAGATCGATTACACAATTATTGAAGGAAACATTAGATGATAGACATAAAGACAAAGTATTTACTTTGGAGAACGCTATATACAAAAGACCTCTCATAGCGATACTAATAAGGATCTAATGAAAATGCTCGTTCTTTCATCAGATCCTTATTTATCTCGTTTAAGAAAAAAAATATATCGAATAACTCTGAGGCACAGGAAAGGTTTCTATTTTTTTTTCTAATTTTTATTTATTTTTTTTATTTTTTCTTATTTCTTTTTTCTTGTAATCTTAATATTTCAAAATGAGATGAGAAACATTCCACTGTGTATATATAATCAAGTACTACAAATGCAGAACACTTTTTATTCTCGATATATTACAAAAGGAAGAAACTAAACAAAAGTCTACTGAAAAATTTAAATTCGGTTGAAACAACAGTTTTTTTTTTTTTTTCGATTTCTTTAAATACGACCGATATCAACGAAGGTGTTTATAGCGATAATAACGACGATGAATGATTTATTATCACTACGAATTATTTGACAAATATATTTTATTTCTTCCTCGTTCATTTATATCGAAATATATTTAAAAATGTACATATTTCATTAATTACATCATTTATTACGTAGAAAAATATTGGCCGATGAATAACATTACGTATAAAATTCAATTGAAAATTATAATAATTATGATTAATACGATCAGCCACGCATAAATACAACATATAAGATTAATTCAATGGAAGATCGATTTTGAATTCATTATTTGCTTTCTCCTGCGTGCATTGCTATTTATTAAAAAAAAAGAGAAAAAAGAAATAGAAAAAAAAAGAGAGAGAAAGAAAGAAAGAAAGAAAGAAAAGAAAAGAAAAGAAAAGGAAAAGAGAGAAAGAAAGAAAGAAAGAAAGAAAAAATTATCCAGCGCAAAATCGATCTGATATTCTTTCTTTCTCAAAAGCTTTCCCCGTCGTTCCGTCTCCATCTTTTCTTTTTCCAAGAAACATGATACCAACTCGTTTGAGAAGGCGGCTCTCAAGCCATTAGCTATTTACAGAAACAGCTCTGCAAATGGGTCGTGGAGTCAAAGTTGTCGTAGTACGATTTTCTTTCCGTCGAAGCTTCGGAAAACGAGTAGAGAAAGAGAGAGAGAGAGAGAGAGAGAGAGAGAGAGAAAAGAAAAGAGAAAAAAAGAAAGAAAAAAGAAGAAAGACAAAAAAAAAAAGAAACAGAAAGAAAAAAAAAAAGATACAAAGAGAAGAGAAAAAGGGAAAGAAAGAAGGATGCTAAACGGGGAAGTCAAAAGAGAGAAAAGGACGGTGAATATAGAAGAGGAAGAGGTGCTTTTTTTCGACGAGCCAACGCGGAAGAGAGGAGGAACCGACGGGTTGAAAGAGCAAAAGGGTTGTTGGCTAGGCCAAAGCAACTTCCCTTTATTTCTGGTACGTCGAAGAGAGAAGGAGAGAGAGAGAGAGAGAGAGAGAGAGAGAGAGAGAGAGAGCTACACATGCGAACGTTCGAGAGAGAAAGAGCTCGTCCGCGCTTCGCCACGTGGAAAATCGTACATAACGACGGCGAAGGGAGGCAGGGATGTTGAAAACGACTTTACCTACCCACTCATCTTCTCTCTTTCTCTATCTCTCTTTCTCTGTCTTTCTCACTCTTTCTCTTTGTCTCTCTTTCTCTTTCTCTCAGTGTCCTACCCGCTCTAGTTCCTATCAGAGGAGGCATACAATTTCGTTTTTGCTCTTTGTTCTATCGCGTTCCACGATAGTCGACTACACCATCGCATTGATCTTCGATTACTTTGATTGCTTCTACTTCTTTTTCCCTTCGTTTACATTTTCCTCTCTTTTTGTGTTAGCTTTTCGTTAAAGCCGAAAACTCCACGTCTGACAAACGTCGAGCTTCATATAGCCTAGGAAGGCGAGAACAATTTTTTTATTTTCGTTTTTTTTTTTTTTTTTCGTTCATTTTCTATCTATACATCTATCTATCTATCTATCTATCTATCTATCTATCTATCTATCTATCTATCTGTCTCTCTCTCTTTCTCTTTTTATTTATTTTTTTCTCCTTTCTTTTATTTTATTTTTGGTTTTTAACGAACGTGATACGTAAAAATCCCGTACGTTCGTTAACCGACAGAACGTTACACACGATAGCGTTTCCTCTCGATAATCTCTCCGAATTGTGTGCAGTCATGCGATGCATCCAACGAAGGATGTCGCGCCTTTTGCAATTTTCGCGCGCTTGGGAAAATATCGATCTCACTTGCTCCTTTTTTTCTTTCTTTATTCTGTTCGTTATTTCTTTTTTTCCGTTTCATTTTTTTTTCCTCTTTCCTGTCTCTTTTTCTTTATTTTATACCTCTATCACAGATACCCGACTGATCTACCAACCTCCCCCTACCCCTACTCCTCCTAGAACGTGTCTCATAAATTTTTCAAGAGTCCCTGAAAGCCTTCGATCGCGTGCACTAATCTTGCAGGCAGATGCCACGCAATGTCTCGCAAAACCGATTACGAAAAGTTGCCTGTGTTGTATCGGTGGAAACGAAAAGAAAGAAAGAAAGAGAGAAAAAGAGAGACGGAGAGAGACAGAGAAAAAGAGAGAGAGAGACGGGGAGAAAGAGAGAAATAGATCAAGCTCGTAAAAGAGGCCCGTACGAAATAATGTGGATTGGGCCTCTTTAAATCCATCAAATCTCTCTTTCTTTCTTTCTCTTTCTATGTTTCTCTCTCTTTCCTCTAAAACGACTCGATATCTTCCCTTCTCGTTGCCCTTTCTTCGGCCAAAAGGGACGTTCAGTCGGCGTAACTAAACGGATTCCTCGTTGCTTCAAGAGGATACTGTTATTGTGAACGGATGTCCGTCCTGCTTCGAAAGAACGTAACGAAAATGCTCCTATCGCACGATACGGATTATATCCTTCGTTCTTTACGAGGTCGAGGGAGTATATTAAAAAGAGAAAAAGAAAAATGTAAAAAATTGTGAAGATGGTAAAAGAGAACATTGTTGTAGAGGTACCTCGAAGATAATAATAAATAAAAATTGATCTTTGCTCTTTTTGCGTTACGTGTGTTTGTTTGCATAGAAATTATATTCCATAAATTTTTGTAAACAATTAGTTAAGAAGGAAATAATATGTATAAAAAATATATAAAATATATAAAAATATATATAATAAACATATAATTTTTTTCAATAAAATAATATATATATATAATATTTAAAGGAGAAAAATATAATTGAGATATTTTGTTAATTTTGCAAGATATTAACGATGTTATACGGAATTTTCATGATGGTGTACAATTGAAGAAACAAGAAAAAAAAAATCGAAAGAAATAATAGATAAAAATTAATCTTTGTTTTTTTAGTCTTAGGTGTGATTGTTTGATATTTGTTCGATAATTGCATAGAAATTATATTCTATAAATTTTTGTGAACAATCAAAAAAGTTAAAAGGGCTCAAAGAAGAGAAATATAATCTATTTGTTAATTTTGCTAGATATTAATGATATTATAACGAAATTTTCATGATGATGTATTATTTAAAAAAAAAAAAGAAAGAAAAAAGAAATTCGAAAATGATAATAAATAAAAGTTACTCTTTGTTCTTTAGTCTTACAAACGTTTGTTCGATATTTGCATAGAAATTATATTCCATAAATTTTTCGAAACAATTAATTAAAAAGGGTTAAAGAAGAAAAATATAATTGAAATATCCCATTTGTTAATTCTGTAAGATATTAATGATGTTAAAGGAAATTTTCGTGATGGTGTATTGTTAAGAAAAAAAAAAAAAAAGAAAAAATCGAGACAATTGAAAGATAATAATAAATACAAATTAATCTTTATCTTTTGAGCGTTACGTGTGTTCGTTTGCATAGAAATTATATTCCATAAATTTCTCTAAACAATTAGTTAACAAGATTTAAAAAATATATATATATATAATTAAAATATTCTATTTGTTAATTTTGCAAAATATTAATAACGTTATACGAACTTTTCATAATAATATATAATAAAAAAAAAAAAAAGGAGAGAAGCAAATCATACACACGTAAACATATTCAAGAATCTCCATTGATCACAGAAACTAAATTCTGATTACTATGAATAATTAATTCGTTGATGCCATTGACGTCGGTACCTAAAGAAAGAATATTAAAAAAAAAAAAGAAAAAAAGGAAAAAGAATACTCGATAAGAACTAACGTTTATGTATCTTTATCGATGTAACACAAAAAAAAAAATCAAGCCCGAGGAAGATAAATCCGGTTAATAAGAGGTAAAAGATAACCAGTGGGATGCAAATTTTCATCTCGGAGTTAGCAGCTGCATCGTTCGACTATGATCGAGTCGCAACTCGGTTCAACGTCTGGCTTAATGGTCATACTAATCGACGTTAATTCGACGACAAGCTGCACAGGCGCGTTAAGCCTTTTAAATGGCTCCCTTATTGACAACCTTCCTGTATGTGTGTACGTATACGACAGTGAGAAAGATAGAGAGAGAAAGAGAGAGAAAAAGAAAGAGAGAGAGAGAGAGAGAGAGAGAGAGAGAGAGAGAGAGAGAGAGAAAGAGATAGTTTTAAAAACGAGCGACTTGTTCCTAATCGAAGTTGAACTTTATGTGTGGTCCATTTTTATCTCTATCAAAATAAAAATTCTGTTCGATTAAAATTAACTTTCGTTCAAGAATCTTCTTATCATTTGTCATTCAATCGTTATCCATGTATTTCTGTATTGGCCAAGAAAAGGCAAAGAGATTTCAACGAAACTCGAATCGATTTAACTAGCATTGAAAATTAATCTGATCGAAAAATATACTTTTGAAACAGATATGTAAATTATGAATTAAAAATCATTAAAGGAAATTTTAAACATCGATAAATCGTAATAACTACGAATAAAGTGTTATCGTTAATTTTGAAGAAGATTTTTAGCAAAAGATCCGTTGTTCATCATCTATTTATCTAGATTCTTCTTTCATATCTTCCTCGAAGTTATCTTATAACACTGTGTATTTTAAAAAGGGATCATATTTTAAAAATCCGAACAGAAATCTCGAAAAATACCTGTACCTAAATTTATTTTTATCTGAACGATCTGAAGATTATTTTTTATCCAAAATTTTAAGAAAAGATACATCCAGGCTACTTCTCTTTGGTATCACTTTAAAGATTATTAAAACGATGTATTTTGTGCGAATAATTCTATAAAAAA
>NC_057687.1:1450594-1454742 GCF_014466175.1 Vespula pensylvanica
AAAACGGAATGGATTAAGGAACAAATAGAAAAAAAAAGAAAGAGAAAAAGAAAGAGGCAAAGGGAAGAAACAAATAACTCTTCGAACGAGTGAAAAGAGAAAGAAAATTATTTGTAAAATAATTATTATATAAAATTTAAAGAAGAGTGGAGAAAGGCATTTACGAATTATCTCGCAAATATTTACTGTCAGAAGTTCTGCGATTTTCTCTCTCTCTCTCTCTCTCTCTCTCTCTCTCTCTCTCTCTCTCTCTCTCTGTCTCTGTCTCTGTCTCTGTCTCTTTCTGTTTGGTATGTTTCTTCGTCTTCTTCTCTTTCTCCCTCTCAAGAACAAGACGAAGAAGGAAAAAACGAAGGGTGGAAAAATAGGCGGCGTAGCTTTTACGGTGACAGTGGCACCTGTTGAATACGCGTTGACATACCAAGACCTGTTCGTACTCCATCGACAATTATTTCGTCGTGACGAGACCATCTATGGAAGAAGAAGAAGGAAAAAAGAAATTGTAGAAAGAAAGAAAAAGAGAGAGAGAAAGAGAAAAAGAAAGAGAGAGAGAAAGAGAGAGAGATCTGCTTAAGAAAGATTCTGTAAAGGACAGAAAACGGACGATCCAAAGGCAACTGCATATACCTTATTCGGTGGAACGCGGCAGCTGACCTTTGACCTCATTGCAGGTTCTACGATTAGTCTTTACTCGTACGAGTCTAATGATCGCCGTTAAAGGTACTACTCTTAACGACTAGTCATGTATACTGTTATATTTCAACGTACACGTTTATGTATTCTGAAAAGTAATTTCGACGTGTAAAGAAATGAAGGAATAAAAAAAAAAAAATTGTTTTTTATAACTTTGTATCGGGATAGGAAAATTAATTCGTAAATTCTTTGTATATAATTACGTAATTTTGAAATTATATTCATTCGTATGTCTGTTTTGTATTTTATTTCATTGATATTTTACATTAATCTTTAGAATATTAAGTTTGTTTATTTTGAAAATTTGTATATGTTTAATATTTAACGTATATATATTTCAAATATTCATAAATTCTTGTACGTAATTAGGTGTAACTTGGAAATTATATTCATTGGTATATATGTTTTATATTATTTCATTTTTTTTTTTTTTTGATATTTTAAATTAATTTTTAAAATATTAAGTTTATTTATTCTAACAATTTGTATAAGTTTGTTAAATATTAATTATATTATATATGTATGTATATATATATATATATAAAATATAAAATTTTGTGGATATGTAAAATATATATAACATATATAAATATATATTACAGAATTTTTTCTTGTTGCTCAATTCACTTCAAGAGGATAATATTAACTCCTCGGAAATCGTTTATTTTTATATTTTATTATATGTTGTAACTGATAAACTGTAAGAAATAGAAAAAAAAATATTCAAATAAAAGTTATTTCTTTCAATTATGACTATCGTTCGATAAAAGATATATCGATTGTTTATACGAATAAAAAAAAGTTATAAATGAAAATATTAATACTTCAATCTAAAATTCATTTTCTCTTTCATTCCTCTTACATAAATATTTATGAAACAACATAATATATATTTCTTCAAAAACAAATGCAAGTTTTGTTGCAACGATCGAAGAGCTTTTGGATCCCTTGGAGTAAATTCAAGTAGCAAAAAAAAAATTCCGTAATATATATATATATATATATATATATATATATATATATTATGAAATTTACAAATTCATATTTATAAATATTATATAAAATTTATAAAATATATAAACATAAAAACTTACATATATACACATACATGTTCTAGATTTTATCAAAGTATCGCCACTTTTCAAATTCGCCAATTGTTAATTTTAAACGAAATAAAAAATATTCATACTTCCTACCATAAAATTTATACATACACACACACACACACACACACACACACGTATATATATAGAGAGAAACGCACATATATACACATACACAAAAAAAAAGAAAATTAAGAATCAATTAATAACAAATTCAAAAAAAGTATCGAATTCGTTCTCAAGTTAAAATATTTTTCTTTAGCTTGCAAGCCAGTTCTTAGATCGCGATCGTTGCTCTTTGCTCGCACGAGAAAGGTGGCTCGTACCATCTTCGCTCCATTTATCCTCGTTTCATCGGCATCAAGGTCAACTATGATCCAGACAAGTCATACATCATCGTTAACAGACGAAGTAGAAATAGCAGTTAAGGGTTAAAAGCTGCCTTTATCAATCCCGAGTGAACGCACAGAGGGTCATTCCCGTTCAGTGGGTCGTGCGTTTCCATTAATCCTCTCGTACTATCTCTCTCTCTCTCTCTATCAAATGATGAACCTAAGAGGAAAAAAAAAACGACTCGAAGCTGAACGCTGAAAAGTCGAGCTTTCGTCGTGTATAAAAAGAGAAAAAAAAAAGAAAGAAAAGGAAAAATAAAATGAAGAGAGAGAAAGAAGAAAAAAGCATCCTCCCGAGTATCGTGCTATCTTACGGGAGACTGAATCATGTGAAATGAAAGAGAAAGATCATCTCGGAGGGAGTTAAGAAGATTGTACTAGATCGTTCGAACGATTACGAAAAGGGTAGGAAGGTTTCAAAACGATCGCGATAATTCGCCGAGACCCTTCGTCCTACGTACATTTAACAAGCCTGGCCTCGGGACTCGAGTACTCGTTGGGGGATAACGTTCTTCTTTCAAAAATCAAATAAAAAAGAAAAAATTCCATTCTCTCTCTCTCTCTCTCTCTCTCTCTCTCTCTCTATCTTTCTCTTTCTCTCTCTCTCTCTCTCTCTCTCTCAAATTGATTTTATCTTGGAATTAATGCAATCAATATTTGTCAAAGTAAACGAGATAATCAAAGAAAAAAAAAAAAGAAAATAAAACAATTCGAGACGTTCTAAAGAATTTTGTAAAAATATTCCTTAATTGAATTCGTTCAGTTAAAACGTTTAAATACGTTCTTACGTACTAAACGAAATTATAAAATAAATAATTCAGAACGAATAAGAAGAATTTGTACAATCCGAAATTTTAAACAATTATTAGGAATATATTTTAAATCACTTGGTTTAGTTAAAATGGTTAAATAGCTACTTACGTAGTACGTGTGATTGTAAAAAGAAAAATTGTGATAGAATAAGAATTTTTAAGAATATATATACCTCAATTCAATTCGTTAAGTTAAAACGTTGAAGTACGTACTTACGTGCTATACGTAATTGCAAAAGAAATAATTGAGGAAGAATGAGAATTTTCACAATCCAAGAAGTCTTAAAGAATTTTTAAGAATGTAACTTAACAAAAATTCGTTTAATTAAAATGGTTAAATATGTACTTACGTACTACACGCGATTATAAAAACAATAATTGAGAACGATTAAGAATATTCACAATCTGAGAGGTTTCAAACAATATCTAAGAATACCTTAAATACGTATCACAAACAAATTCATTAAGTTAAAACGGTCAAACAAATACTTACGATACCACGCGTAATTCGAAAAGAAAAGAATCAAGAAAGAATAAGAATATTCAAATCGTATTTCTCAAATAATTATTTCATAGTTTAAAGCTTGTAAAATTTAACAACGGGCAAAGAGTTCTCTCTCTCTCTCTCTCTCTCTCTCTCTCTCTCTCTCTCTCTCTCTCTATCTCTACACGCTTTGTTAGCCGCAGGAAAATTGTTCGGAACGTAGAAAGAAAAAAGAGAGCGATACTCGTTATCCTTTCACGATCGGCTCGGTGGTATATTCGATACGAATGAGTTATGTACGTGACTACGATCACCTGCTGCAGACTTTCGTAGGCTGACTGCACATCGGAATTGTATTCGTACATACGTATATACATATATATATATATATACATACGTAGAGATATACGTGTGTAAGTAGATGCAGGTGCATCACGTGAACTCTCGCAAAGATCGCCCCAAGTTCGGATCTCTTTTGCGCGTGGGAGGAAAGAAGTACGCTTTAGGAGATGAGAAGAAGAGGAAGAGAGGAGAAAGAGGAGAAGAAGAAGGTTCTTGGCTCCTTCACCGAGGTCAGGTCAGACTGGAAGATACTCCAGCAACGGATGATCAGACTCTCTCTCTCTCTCTCTCTCTCTCTCTCTCTCTCTCTCTCTCTCTCTCT
>NC_057687.1:1454842-1471581 GCF_014466175.1 Vespula pensylvanica
CTCTCTCTCTCTCTCTCTCTCTCTCTCTCTCTCTCTCTTTCTTTCTTTTTCTTCCTCTCCGCTATTCACTCTGACTCCAGACAATTACGCGAGTCCAAAACCACCGCCGGCTGAAGAACCGACTTGGAATGGCCGTTCTTCAACTGGTCGGATGATCATTAATCTAAAAGGGATTCCACGGATTAATGTATCGCAATAGGGTGCGCTCTCGAACGTTGTTACCTTTAATATCGTACTATCTTCTTATCTTGTATTTGTATCCTCCTTCTTTTCTTCTGTTAAACTGATCGAGCAAGAAGTATATCATTACTCAATTTAATTCTCATTAATGAACTCTCTCGATGATTTCGATGACAAGTCTCGGAACCTTAAACGATAATATTGTTTACATATCGACAAATAGAAATCGAACAAACAGAGAGATGTATTTTATATACTCGTCGATGGAATTACGTATGAAACTTTCGTACGGAATCATCGTTTCGTATAACGGCAATTAAAGAGGAACGATGTATCTTTTCGATTGCGTGCAACTGGATGACGTCATCGGTACTTGCATTTCCAACCCGGTCAGCCAGTTTTACGCGTCCGTTATCTCAACCATACATCGGAACTTTCCTTCTCGTGACTGCAAAAACCTCAGCAGCCTCGAAATAGAAGGTACGACGAAGAATAACTCAGCAGCAAACTGCCCCTTAACACGAGCTTTCTTCTTCCTCCACTTCCTCTTTCCCCTTCTCCTCTTCTTCCTTCTCCTCCTTCTACTACTTCACCTCATCCTCATACTTCTCCTATTTCTCCTCTACGCTTCTTCTCTATCACCCTTTTCCCTACAACCACGTCGTGCTCGTGTATTACGGTCATTTGTACGATCGGAAGAAAGTACCAACCCGTCAGTCTTCCACTCACCCTTTACCCTTCTCTCCTATCTTTTCTCCCTTTGAAGTCTCCTTGGAATGCAGAATCGTTTTTATTGGATCGTCAAAAGAATATTCCACCCCCTCATCCTACACTCCACCTCTTTACCAGTCATCTCTCTTTCTCTCTTTCTCTCTTTCTTTCTCTCTTTCGTGCTTCTCTCTCTCTCTCTCTCTCTCTCTCTTTCTCTTTCTCTTTCTCTTTCTCTTTATCTCTCTCTGTTTCTCTTCTCTTCTCTATCTTTTTCTCTTTTTCGTTGAAAGGAAACGAGCGTGCGGATGGATGGAACGCTTTCAGAAATCGACATGGATATTTTCTTTCCCCTTTTTACTTTTCTTCCCTTCTTTTCTTTTCCTTGCCGAGTCCTCATACTCTTTCGTCACTCGCCGGAAGATGCAATAACCTGTATATATGTGTATATATATATATATGTGTGTGTGTGTGTGTGTGTGTAACTATCTATGCAAGTGCATGTGCAGAATGGGAGCAACTGACTCGATATTACGAGATGGACGAAGAGAGAGAGAGAGAGAGAGAGAGAGAGAGAGAGACAGAGAGAGGGTGAACGAAGGGCAGGTCTTTTAATCTAAGCCATATCGTACAGCATGCGTATATAGGCTCTCACTTGCGTCACCTTGCCAGCTTTACACCAAGGGTACTTTAAGCAACTATTTCTTTAGTAGATGGGGAAGATATATATATATATTGAGATATATATATTGGTATATATATATATATGTATATATATGGGTATATATATTGGTATATATATATGTATATATATATATGAGTATATATATATCTATGGTTGTATAAGTGCGTACCAACCCCAAAGATTGATGGTGACACTAGAGGGGTGCGCCGAGTCATCGGTTCGAGACACGAAGAGAAAGAGAGAGGGAGGGAAAAAGAGAATTTAGTTTCCCTCGGTGAACACGTTTTACCTCTTAAATGCATTCGACTGCAACCAATTTTATATTTTTTCTTTCTTTCTTTATCTCTATCTCTATCTCTCTCTCTCTCTCTCTCTTTTATTTTCTTCAATTCAGCGAGAAATAAATGTGAAAGGAAAAAATTAAAAATCCTTTTCGAACGCGTTTACTGTTCGTCGAAGGTACATACGTTCAGTAATAATATTATAGAACGAGGTTAAATTCGAACTTTGAAATAATTTCCATAGAAAAGATAAAAAAGAAAAAGCAAATAAAACACTTCCGTCTCCTCTAATGTAATATTTAACGAACCAAAAAAAAAAAAAAAATACACTTTAACGTTTATAATAATATTTTATATCTAATATTAAAAAAAAAAAAAATAATAATAATAATAATAATAATTAAAAAAAAAAAAGAAAATTTACGAAGAAAACAAGTCTAACGATGTTAACAGAAAATTCTTTTCTTTTTCTTTTCCAGGTACGTACATAATCGTTAAAAGGAGAATCTAGGAAAGCAATAGGGTGATCAGTAGAGAAGAATCGAACGTGTATTATAAGTAAGTAAGTAAGTAAGTAAGAGAGAGAAGACATATTAGGTGAATATCTACAAAGTTATATACTCGCGTCGAAAGTTCCCTTAGTATTAATTAAATCCTTGCTTTGGAAGAGACGTTGAGATTGCATCAACGCCAAGACGGAAGCACCAACGAGTGAAGCCCCTTTTCCATGCTTCTTGAACCATGTTCGAAGACGTTCAAAAGAATAGACGAGAACCATGGGAAGAGGGGATACGCCGTAACCTAGATTAAAAGGAGAAACCATAGTAATATAGGTGTGCAATCGCAAAGACGGTTTTTAAAGTAAAAAAAAAAAAAAAAAAAAAAAAAAGACATGGAAATCGTTAGTTAAAGGTTACCTAGGAAAAAAATCGATCGGATTAATCCCTCTCTCTTTCTCTTTCTCTCTCTCTCTCTCTCTCTCTCTCTTTTTACCTGTTGCAACATACGGAAAACGATATAAAACAAAGAAATAAGATCTAGATCGAACTTATTATTCTTCAAGTATCATATATTCTTTCTCGATTATTATCAATTCTTTCTTTCTTGACTACGTTAAAAAAAATCTTCGCGATTTTACGCGATAGAGAATTTTATCGAAGAAAACTAAGCATTTTAAATAAAGAAATTACTTAACTTTAGATTTGTTTCTTTCTTTATCAGAAAGGAACTTAGAAATTTCTTTCGTCGTTTTTCAAGAATATTTTTAACAGTGTGTACTTAGGTACTCTTCTTAACATATTATTTACTATTTATTGTCACACGTTATTCTATCTTTTCTTGTTTAATCTTTGTCTTTTTTTTTTTTTTTTTTTTAATAAATATACGATATACCGTGAAAGTAGAAGCTTCCTTTGGAACTCTTTTTTAAACGAACGAAATTCATTAAGTTCCTTCTTATCGATTTCCTACAATTATTATCATTCTTAGCCAACAAGTAGTATGGCTTCCTTTGAAATGTTTTTCGTGGCCGTATAAACAAGTTGACCATTTCGTCGCTCGATGATTTTTCACGTGGACTCTAACGGCATTTTTTCCGGGTGTCTCTTAATTTCTCTCAAACACAAAGAAAAAGAAAAAAAAAAAAAAAAAGAAAAAGAAAAAGAAATTAGAAGAAAAAAAAGATGTCGTTAGACGACACGGTCGTAAGATTTCTACGTAAACTACGAATTATATAATTACGAGAAAGAGCGCAATGTAATTTCGTCGTAGCATCGGTCGAATTATGCGAATAATTTCGTTTAACAGTGGTATTATTTCCGTACCATTTGGTGGTATCATATCGTGACGTAATATAACGATTTGAAATTCTCGTTGGATAAATCGAGGAGTCCTTTTCGATGAACGGAAGAAGGAGATTAAATTCGCGCTGGTCGCAGCTATCGGAAATAAAACTCATCAGTGAAATTAAAAGTCGCTTAGGAGTTGGAAGCTTCTCTAAACGTAATTGCAAAACCGGTTTAAACGTATAGAGTTCTCTTTCTCACGGTTTTGATCTCGTGTACTATGAAGCCCAACAACTATACATACATACATACATACATATATATATATATATATATATATATATATAAAAACATTCTCAAAGCATATAAAGTTTCTTTTTCTTAAGGTACCCTATATGTTATTCGAAAGCTCCTCTTGGCTTTTTACCCAGGCACGCTCGAGTGGTTTCTAAAAACAGAGAACGGCTCTCTATCAACGTAGAACTGGCAGAAAAGAAAAAGCATGTACCAGAAATCGATCCATGGTACGCTTGATTTCTCGTCTGTGGTATATAAGGAGAAAGAGAAAAAGAAAGAGAAAGAGAAAAAGAGAGAGAGAGAGAGAGAAGAGGAGACCTCTTCAAAAGTGCCACGACGATTTGATTATTTCGAGAGACTGAAAAAGCGAGAGTGAACAGAAGAGAAAGCAAAACAGAGCCCTTTACAACGAGTGATCTATAGAAATCCGATCGAGACCAGACTAATCGTGGAAACCATTGGAAAGAGCTTGCATTAGAAAAACCTTCTTAAAAGTTAGCTTAAGAGCTCGCGCTAGCACGAACTTTCTCATTCGTCTATTCACATTAAACAATTCGTTCTCTTTCTCTCTCTCTCTCTCTCTCTTTCTCTTTCTTTCTCTTTCTCTCTTTCTATCTCTCTTTCTTTCTCTTTCTATCTGACTACGGAAAAGATTCGACGGTGTGTTTGTGCAGCCGTGCTTTCGCGCAGACGATGCGGAAAATCACCTGGCAGGTAACCACCGTTTACGGTGGCCCTGTTTATGGAAGCAATTTTCCGGAGACTAAAGCAAATGACGTCCTCACGAAGAAAAGAAGGAAGAAGGAAACCATTCCTTCTATTCCTGATACCAAACCGTCAACATTTTCGATGAAACGGAACGACGAAGAAAGAAAGAAAGAAAGAAAGAAAAAGATGGTTTTAGATCGAAAATAGTCCGACCTTTTTTTCTTTTACGACACGCGTCAGAGCAAGTGCATTTCGGGATATTCTTTGGTCCTTCATGATGTTTACTTTAACCTTAGTAATGATCGTTGTACTTGAAGGCATTGTGTCTGTCCGCAATTCGGCCGGTCCAAGCAAAGTGGTTTTAATCCTGAAGAAACATCTCACGTATCCGAGAAGCGTTTGCTTTCGATCTTCCTTTTACTTTTCTTTCTTTCTATCTGTCTATCTATCTATCTATCTATCTAGCTAGCTAGCTAGCTAGCTAGCTAGCTAGCTAGCTAGCTATCTGTCTGTCTGTCTTCTATTTTATCCCCCTTACTTTTAGTGTTTCTCTGTATATCGAAAAAATATCTCTTGTTTCACGTCGTAAGTGATAAAAACGGAAAATTGGATCGGAATCGTATTGAAGTAATTTGTTAGGAAGATTTATTGATTTATGTCAGCATGTCTTTTTTTTTTTGTAGAAATACTGTTATAATCGAAATAATTTAATGAAAAAGTGATTTGGATATGGAGATATTGGAAGATATATATATATATATATGTGTGTGTGTGTGTGTGTGTGTATATTTTTTAAAGTTAATACATATATATGTAATATATAGTATATAATTATATAATTTATAATATATATATATATTACATAATATATACGTATATAATTTCTACTTAACAAATGTATACAAATTTCGTTTATATTCTATAAATGAATATATACATAGTAAATAATATATATAATATATAATATATATATATGTATATAATTTATACTTAACAAATATATACAAATTACTTTTATATTTTAAAAATTAGCTTAAAATAGCAAAGAATTAAAATATAAAACAAATATATGAACGAATATAATTTCAAAGTTACATGTAATTACGTAGAAGAATTTACGAATTAATTTTCCTATCGCAATACAAGTTATAATAAATTGAAAAATAATTTTTTTGCTCCAGTTGAAATTAATTTCAGAATACACACAAACACACACACACAAATATGCACATATATATATATATTTTTTAAAGCCGATTTTTAAGCTGGTTTTTTAAAGAAGAAATAATACCTCTTTTCATCTACCAGGAACCACCTGAAATCACGAGTTTAGTTTCTCGACTACCTATCTACCTACCTACCTACCTACCTACCTACCTACCTACCTACCTATCTATCTATCGTTCACTAACGACTCAATTTTCCATCCACAGTTCTCGATTGAACGTGAAAAGGGAAAAGGTCCGGCCAGTTCTCTGGACTGTTTGTTTTTCCAATTTTCGTTCGGCTAGGTAAACAGGCGACAGACAGGAAATACTAGATTGTATCTCTCAACCATTTCTAGAATCAACAGCGTGTAAATGTTAGAGCGAGGCTAAAAAGGGCTAATTGTTCCCACCGTTGAAGAAATTAGGATCGTCAAGCCCTAGTCTAAACATAGTTTCCTTTGGAGGATGTCCCTGAGAAAGAAATAGAAAGACCACCCTGAGATCATCCCTTCTTCTTCTTCTTCTCCTTTTTCTTTTCCTTTTTTGTCTTCTTCTTTGGTGTTTCTGCCTGAAGGATAAATTCTGGATGGGATTGTTGAAAAAATTCTCGACCCAGCAGGAACACAGGAGTGTCTACGAGTCCACCGGCCCAATCTTGTCTCCTTCTTCTTTCTCTTTCTCTCTCTTTTTTCCATTCTTTCTTTCTTTCTTACTCTTTCGTTGTTACACTCGCTATTGTCATGCCTAGAGGGACTCCCCATCAGGATTGTTTGGACTCTAAAATGCAAATCCCGTTGCGATGGACAATACATGCTGGGTTATTCTCCTCTCAATGGGTGGTTTTCTCGACAGTAACTCTAACGCCGCAGACATTGCTAACGCTAAATTCTATTTCTCTATTATTCCTTGAATTATTTCACGAGATATTATTATAACACTTCGTTCTCGCTTTAATACAATTTACGACGTACTAATCACGCGACAAGATTCTTTCGATAAGAAAGAAAAAAAAAAATTATTATTGGCTTTTCGAGAAGGAACGAAGAATATGTTCATACGTCGAGAAACAAATGTTTTATATATATATATATTTGATAATAAAAGATTGTCGATCTTTTTTTGAAAGAAATAAATAGAAAGAGATATAGAGAAAATAAAGAGGAACAGATTAGGTTGATCAGCTGATAGTTATAGGACTCTGTGATATTGAAATTTCAAATATCACGTTCGACGAAAAACAAGTATCTCTTGTTGAAAACTTACAATGAAGATAAATTCGATCCTTCGATATCGCTTATTTTAGTTCCTATCATATTTAAGCGATAACTTTTCTAAGAAAAAGAAAAAGAGAAAGAAAAATCGAGACTTAATACTTCTTTAGATAAAAATATAGATGTATATACATAGCTTTATTATCTAACAGGATTCTTCGAATAAACTCTATGTACTTACTTAATCTCTTTTCTGATAATCTTCTACCGTTTCGAACGCGTTAATCCTCAAGACGTATTCAAATAAACTATCGATTAAGAATAAGATAAACTATGACTACATGCGTACTTTGTATTCCCTAAAAAAAAAAAAAAGAAGAAGATAAAAGATAGAAGAAAATTAGATCGAGAAATAAACGAATAAAAACCATGAAAACGTAAAGATGAAGACGTAAAGATTCTGTAAAGATAATTGTAAGAAAAAAAGGGAGAGTAACATACAACTTAAAAATAACAGAACTCATTTTATTTTTGTCTTTTTCATAATATCTTTTTTTAAGTCATGATAGCGATAATATTAATAAAATATCTTTTTTTAAGCAACGTTAATAACAATTTTTAAATAATATTAATAAATTTAATTGAGTGATATTAATTAAGTAATATCGGTAAATTTAATATTTCAATAAAATAATAAAGTAAATATTAATGTGAACAAAAATGATGGAAATAAGTGAGAAACGTTAGCAAGTTCTTTTTCTTACTAAAAAGCAAACTTCTAATGTTTATAGAAAATATGTTAATACAATAACAATCTATTTATTATTCACGTATACGTACGATAACAGAAGAGCCTTGCGCATTGTTTTCTAATTCTCGAAGACCAGATAAAAAATCGAAGAAAAGATTAGAACAATGATTAATTCTGAAAATATTTTAGTAATCATTTGTTCCGACCTTTGTCAATACTATATAAAGATGATAATATATACTATACTGTAGTATAGTATATAGTTTGACGAAACGTATTTCATTATAATACAAATAATCGATCATACAATTCAACATAAGATAAAATAAAGTACGTATTTCATTATAATACAAATAATCGATCATACAATTCAACATAAGATAAAATAAAGTACAAATCAAAAATATGAAAAAATAATTAATCATACAAACTTTAACAAAAATTTTCAAAAAATGAAATAAAGAAAAAGCATTTCATCGTAAAAACGATCGATACGAACGATTTCTCTTTTCTCTTATTTTTTTCTTTTCTTTTCTTTTCTTTTCTTTTCTTTTCTTTTCTTTTCTTTTCTCTTTTTTTCTCATATATTTACAAAGTTAAAAACAATTTAAACTGGTCGCAAAACGGAAACATTTCTGTTCGTTCTTTAGTTAAGTTAGTTACATCGACGAATAGAACCTTAAACTGCAATGCTTTTTGGCTTGTGAAAGCCACAAAACTCCGGTCGGTAGAAAGAGAAAGAGAGAGAGAGAGAGAGAGAGAGAGAGCATATGTGTTCAACATATCCGTGTATCCTCATAAGTTGTATATTAGTTTCACGTCCAACGAAAAACCTTAATGTGAGTCTAGAAGACCAACATATGTATGTATGTATATATGTATGTATATATATATATATATATATAATCCATTTTTTGTTGTTTCAAGAAAATGAAAGATTAGCATATTAGTCAATTAAAAAATCTAAATTAATTATGTCAAGCCTGGCAATGTTTCTAGCAATTTATTAATATGTAATTCGATTATATAAATTTCATTTACACAAATTTAACTAGAATAATATATATTTACGGGCTGTAAATGGACTTACATCATTTTCATAATTAGTCGATTGTAAAAAATCATTAAATTTCAATTATGAAAACTTAAATATCATTTAAAATATATTTTGTGTCAATCCAATTTTGTTTATAAATAATAACAAGAAATAAAATAGTAGTATTTTTTATTTTGAACGTTAATTATATTTATATATCGTTAAACTTAACATAATGACTCTGTCACCTATGTCCATGAAAATTAGACTTACATCACTTTCATAATCAATCGCTACGCAATTCCTTGTATCGGTCAATTTGAAATCGAACAAAACATTGGCATTTTTGAAAATATTAAATATTAATTAGTTATAAATAAAAAGTTTACACTAAATTAATCACGAATTGTGTGATATCTCATTAAAAAAAAAAAAAAAATGAATTTATATCACTTTCAAAACAAATGGTCCATATATATATTATATATATATATATATGTATATTATATATATATATTATACATATGTACGTTGGTACGTCCCAGATGGATCGGTCCAGTAATACGACACTTCCTAAAGCAAACAATTCCAGATGTGTTCAGAAAACACGTGGAAGAGAAGATTAGTTTCCTTTTTACGCGTCTGTTAATTGCTCGACCATCTTCGATTATTTCACAAAACAATTCTTTCATTAGTTATTAATTATTAATTTTTTTCATTTCATTAATTATTTAAGTCCTTTCCTATAAATTATTTTCTTTTTTCTTTTCTATGTTAAAAATCATTTTTAGTTTCTAATATACTTATACACAAAGTATTCTTATTATATACTTACTATATTACACTTAGTATATTCGAAATTAATTGTATTTTACAAGAAACAAAATTTTTAAATATGTATCGTGATGATCGAGGGAAAATAAATGACTTAATAAATTCTGAAAAAATCGAAACGATAGTATCATATTACTGTCATGTACGTCAAGCTTGGATATTAGCGACAACAAATCGAAAACAAACACGAGCTCTGAGGATTACAAATGATTTTGTTAAACCGTCAAAAACACGATAGAGTTTTACCTCTATCAGTACGCGGAATCTAAAAGTTACGGGTATGTTCACGACTATATAGAGTATTTTTTCGAAAATATGAGCATTACTTCGGGGATAGATTCAGTATACTAAATAAAAAAGAAATTCGTACAAAGATATAGCCGATATGATCTTGTTTTCGAAGTATAGCCGTTTTTACTTTCCAGTAATTCGTACGACTCTGTTGTCAGGAATAATTGCTGATCGTTTAATCGGACCAGTTTTTCTGAGTGGGACATTAACCGGTGGATCGTACAATTCATTTTTAAGGGAATACTTACATGAACTATTGGAAGACGTATCGCTTGATGTCGTCGACCGTATGTGGTTTATGTATGATGGTGCATCAGCACATTTTAGTCGACTGGCGAGACAGTTTTTAAACGAGAGATTCCCTGATAAATGGATTGATCGTGGAGGGTCGATTAATCGACCAAGCACGATCATCTGATCTAAATCCATTGGATTTTTATTTGCGAAGGCACCTAAAGTCTTTGGTTCACAATGCACCAGTAAACGACGTTGAAGAACTGCGATATCGTATTCAAGAGTGTTGTCGGCGAATTCAAACAACACCTGATACTTTTGAACGAGTGAGAAGATCTATGACGCAACGTTTGGAAGCTTGTATTCGAGCCGACACTGGCCACTTCGAACAGTTTCTATGAAAATTATTAAATAACAGGTTTCGCATAAAAATGGCTATAATTCTAAAACAAGGTCATATCGGCCATATCTTTGTATGAACTTGTTTTTCTTATTTTAGCGTACTGATTTTATTTTCGTAATTATACAGACGTTTTCGAAAACATCTTGTAAATAATGTAATCTTTCTCTAACACGAAAATCGTGTTATATCGAAAGATTCGTCTGTTATATCGTGTTATACGATAATGAAATATTATTACTAGATCAATATCAAAGAATAATACATACGCCAAAAAATTTGAACATTCTCTTTGAACAGAAAACTAAAAAAGTAAGACTCGTGTTACAAGAATTTTGTAATAATTTCATATGCACGCGTATATAAATTAGTTAGATTAAAAGTATACTAAAAATGAATAAATATCTTTTTTATAAAATTTTGCATGAAAATAATAATAAAAATAATATGATACATAGTAATGATAATATTAAAAATTACAAATAAAAAAAGGAAAGGAAAAGAAAAGAAATTTATCATAAATTTTAATCTTCATTTCTTCACATTATTTTCATCTTCAGTGTCATACAAAACATGTATTTTGTTAAAATCGTACTTTAAAAGTAGCGTGTTCTACGAGTTATTCTCGTAATTTTCAGACCACGTTGTACGAACACCGTGTTAGCAAAATGTGTTATAGGTGAGTTACCTGTAGATACATATACTATGAGCCAAACTCGTTCGATACCCTTCTACCTATCGACTATTCGTGCTGAGCGTAAGTTAGTCGAGTATTTTCAAGTACTTACATATTGATTTGAACTTGTCTTATCTTTGGCTCAACTATTAATCGGATCTTTGGCTCGCAGAGGCTTGTTAAATGTCTAACACGCATCCATTTTGAATCTAAATTCCAGAAAAAATTTTAATTCTAAATGTCCATCGAACTTTGACCCGTCACCGATCCTACGAAGTAAGTACTTGTAATAAAATTATTATTTAAGTACTTGTACAATAAAATTAAATAAATAAAAATTATTCGTAATTCAATGGAATATAAGATCCATGATCCAACGATATAAGTATCGTTAAACTATAAATCATCATATAAATCATCTTTACTGTTTTATTTTTTGTTTGTCACTTTTCATAAGTAAAAAAAGAAAATGAAAAGAAGAAGAAAAATATTTTCGAAAATATCTTTCGTTTTTTTTTTTTTCTTAATTTATTACTTACGTAAGATAAGCATCAGAGAACTTTTGAAACGAGTATTTATTATTTTAATTCGATCTGTCGTTGTTTGAAAATATTTTTCTTAAAAACATTTTCCTTTGTTTGTTCAAACGAACGAATTCAATAATATTATAAGTAAAACATCTGTGAAATACGTCGTTTATGAATATTTTTTTCTCTTTGGTTTCTCAATAAATTTATACTAATTGAGATTAATTGATCACAAATGCACGCATTACTATTTTTATTCTGTAATATTATCTTCATTGGTCTTTATTTTATTTATTGAAGATGAATGATGTATTTATATTATTAAACATACTTTCAAACGAGCATTTGATTAATACCTACACCTATCTAATCTAAAGTATCAATTTTAAATAAATATATTAAATAACAGGTACTTATCCTTTATTTAATATATCCATAATATTACAATTTTTCTATTCCATATAGATTCTAATTATTCTCAGAAAATTTCCAACAATTTTTTACAACAAGTTCATTTCGTATTTCGACGAAATAAATCTACCCGACGAATTACCAAAACTGACATCGATATTACAAAATATTTTTAATAATAAAATATATCTACCACCGTGTTGACACACACACACACATACACACACACACACATATATATATACCACGAATTTTCTACGTACAACACTTACAAATTAAAATTAAAAAAAGAATAAAATATAACGTGGAATAACACGAAGGAATAACAATAAAGATAAATAAATTATCATTCTTCCATTTCACGAGAAATGAAATCATTCTCTTTAGAAGAAGCAATTAATAAAATACATAAAATTAACGATATATAAAACAATATATACAATTAAAAGATAGATTCCATATAAGTTGAAGAAAAAAAAAACAAACAAACAAACAAACAAACAAACAAAATAACTCAAAGGATGAGCGTAAAACAAATACAAGAAAAAAGAAAGAAAGAAACAGAAAGAGAAAAGAAAGGAGATAGAACAAAGAAAAAGAGAAAGAAGAGGTTTGTAATTGTTCTTTGATAGATTCGCATAATATCTCGTTATTCTTCTCCCTCTCTCTCTCTCTCTCTCTTTCTTTCTTTTCCTTTTTCTTCCTACATAATACAATTTAAAAAGAAAGAAAAATTCTTTACACGTATCTCAACGTACCCGCCGGCACGAAAGTAATAGTGTTGTTACGTACTAGAGTACTATAGAGTCTTGTGATAGAGAGGATTAGCAATTTCTCCAAGTGCGACCTAGTTGTCTCTAGGGTATCGTATTGCCGCGTGATACCAATCTGTTGAGCTATCGATCACCGATATACCACATGTGTACGTGTATATGATGATCTTTTTTTTCTTTTTTTTTTTTTTTTTCTTTTTGTCTATCTCCCCTCTCTCTCTCTCTCTCTCTCAATCGTACTCATACAACTACAGGCTCGTTGATGAACTTGCAGAATGTGTGCCGAGCACATTATTCGGTACATTTTAGGGTACTATCGATGCTCAAGCACGTATAACACGAATTCGTGCTCTTTTCGAATTCTTTCACGCCTTCTACCCCCTCTCTTTCTTTCTTTTCATCCCCTCATACCCTTCTTGCATTTATAGTCCTGACGTGCTTATAATCCTTCAACCACGTGTATTTCGCGTACGTGTACAGGTTCGAGTTAGTCGCATAAAATGATCGTTTCAGTCCTACCAACGAACAAATTCGTGACAAGTGGGAGAATTCTTCATGAAAAAGAGCGCGTAAGGAATCGATCGAGAATTTTCTTCTTTTTCTTTTTTTTTTCTTTTTTTTTGTGTGTGTTTTTCTTCTCTCTATATCCATTTTATTCGCCTTCTTTGTTTTTTTCAAATCTTCTTACGAAGGCAGATCACGTTCGAGTCAAACAAGTACTACTAGGGTCATCCAATTCCACGTTATAACGCTTACTCGAATATTTTCAAGGATTCCAAGTTATTTCTTCTTTTTCTTATTCCTTTTTTTTTTCTTTTTCTAATTCTTTTTTTTTGTTTTTTAATATGGTTATTAAATGTTCATGTTTGTTCCATACCTAATGATTATTATATATATATATTTTTTTTTAATTGTATATGATATTATATATTTTAATAATAATCTTTCAGAATTATATACTGTTTAATAATTATATATATATATATTTTTTTTTACTAATTATTAAGTAAAATAAGAAAGCTGAACAGAAGTCGTGATATTATATATTTTAATAATAATCTTTCAGGATTATATACTGTTTAATAATTGTATATATATATATATTTTTTAATAATACTTTTTCAGAATTATAACAAAAATTTCGATTAAAATATCGACATCCTTGTAATTAATTATTGTTGTATTGAAATTCATATGATAGCGTGTTATGGGTTATATACGAATAAGTCAGATGGATGTTTACTTTTTGAAACTTTCTTCGATGGCTTAAATAATTAATTTTTGACGAGAGAGTTTATGTAACCTTTTTTTTTTTATTTTATATCGATAGAACTTAATGTATCGTTTAATTTCCTCCTGTTTTTAAAAGGAGGAGCTTCTAACGTTTTTCTAATATCATCGTTTCTCACATATCACGACGTGTTTAAAATAGATTTTCAAGATCGATTGAATCGATTGAATTCATTCAATTTTCGTTTTCTTTTTTTGACGTTCGTATTAACACTTATCACACACACACACACACACACACACACACGCACGCACGAATTAATTATGTGTCCAATGTTGCATATAAATATGTGATCTAAATTTATGTATAATTTTCTCTACAAATATAATTCGATGTCCAAATGTGTGTGTTCCCAATTTTGTAATCAAATATTCAAAATATTCAATTTGTATCAATATATTCAAATCGGTTTTGATTACGAATTTATAAATTAACGCTTTGTTACTTAATTTAAAGATTCTTGCTATGAATTGATACAAATTCTTTCCCCAATCATTTTTATTCGTTCGACTTTAACTTGTATATATTTCTTCTAATTAATTTTGCCATTAAAATTGAAAGTCAAGATATTTAACGAAAAGAATTCGTTCGCACGATATCGATGAGATTTCGAAAGTAGATTTTAAAAGTCGGATTTTGACTGGCCGAGTGAAAAAATAATATAAATAAACACGACGTTGAGTTAATCTTAATTTTATCGACTTCTGTTCAGCTTTCTATTTTACTTAATTAACTTAATAGATTCGTTATTTGCTATGTTCAACGTTTCTGCGTGTAGATAGTATGATGATTGTGTCATGTGCAAATATTTATATTTCAAAATAGAGTATGTATATATACACAATGAATAAGAATTCAAATAAGAAATCAAATCCAAGGATACTTTCTTGCGGCACACCTGCGTATTTAACAAATTATTGAAATTTCTTCTTTCTTTTTCCTTTCTTACTCCATTCCATAGAAAATTAATTTCAATAATTCGCATCTATCCAACGATATCTATCCAACGAACGATCAAACGAACGACCTTGTTCCATATTTCAAGCCGCAAGAAATGAAATACCGGAAAGTTTATCGCTTTCTATATGCTCGAACATTATCTTCTTGGTCTACGATCGAGCACATATATTTATGACTACTTCCGCGTGACCTGTCGAAAGAGAAACAAGGAAACGTTTAATAAGAAAACTAATATGCTTGGCAATACTCGTTTTTGCTTCTCTCTTTCTTTTTTTCTCTCGCTCTCCTCTCTCTTTTTCTCTCTTTTTCTTATGTACACATTGTATATATTGGTAACTATCCATATGTGTTTCACATATAATAACTCCTTCTCTCTCTCTCTCTCTCTCTCTCTCTATCTCTCTCTCTCTCTCTCTATCCCACGTGCATATTGGTCCATTACTCTGTCATCTATCTCTATCTTTATCTCTCTTTTTATTCCTATCTCTCTCTCTCTCTTATTGTTCCTATCTCTCTCTCTTTTCCTATCTCTCTCTCTCTCTCTCTCTCTCTCTCTTTTTATTCCTATCTCTCTCTCTCTCTTCCGAATTCTCTGTTTTTCTCTTTCTATTCCTCTCAACGCAGAAACGCGCAAGTGCCGATCGTTCTCAGTCGGGGAATGCCAACAACGCGATTCGCCGTGGCGCCGACAATGCTCGAAAACGACGCGAGAATAGTCAGGCCCTCTTCGTCTCACACCGACCCCACTCACCCTCTCTCTATCAAATCCCGAGGCTCATCTCCAAGCCTCATAAGCCCCCAATTCCATTTTCGAACATCTGCGAATCATCGGGAATCGAACTTTTTTATTTCCTTTTCGAAAAGCTTTTGATCGAAGTTTTCTCGAAACTTCAGCTGAAAGATTCCAATAGGTTCTAATAATTTCAATAATCTTCTATTCGTTATATCTTAGATCTTGATCTATTTTTCGAACATAGAGAAATATATCACTGGTCCGTTCACTGGTCCTATTTAGTAATCTTGTCAACACCGGATCTGGGTAATTAAAGGGATACGGTACGGACGATGCGTCCCAAATCGAATCGAAACTCACACTCAGACACTCTCAGATAATACTGAGATTATATTTTTATTCTTGTACTGTCGTATTTATTCGTGATTCTATTTATTTTCTTTTAAGGGAGAAGAAAGAGAATAAAATGAAAAACGCGAATTTTGTTAAAGAAACTTTCCATTAGGCCAATTTCATTTCTTTTTTAAAGGAGAACTTGTTGATGTCGTGCGATATATAATGAAACAATATCAAAAATAAATTTCCAACGAATTATAATTTGCGCTTGACGTTTTATAATATTATATACTTCGTTCGAACGATTTATTCGTAAATCCTTGACAATATTTTCTACTTCGGATTTATGTATGTACATACATACATACATACATATGTACATATATACATACATACTTCTTCTTCTTCTTTCGTTCTTTGAACG
>NC_057687.1:1471681-1475697 GCF_014466175.1 Vespula pensylvanica
ACGTTCTATTCTTCGTTCGAACGATTCATTCGTAGATTCGTGACAATTTTTTTCCCTCCTATGTATATACATCTATCTATATACATACATATATACTTCTTCTTCTTCTTCTTCTTCTTTCGTTCTTTGAACGCGTTGAGAAATCATCGAGACGCGCGAATGCGTGAACACACGCATTGAGAAGAACTCGCGAGCGGATCATCGCACCCGAGTACCGTCGTCTACTTCGGCATCTTTTTCCACGCTACGAGTTCCTTGCACCCTTGCAACGCAACGGCTACAAAAAGAAAGAAAGATATAGTGAGGGTGACTGGAGGGTGAACGAGAGACGGTAGATGGTAATCCGATTCGCAGACGCGTCGCAAACTTCCGAGGGTGATGACGCACTAGCCGATTTTTTTTTTTTTCTTTTCTTTTTCTCTTTTTTCTCTCTCTTTTCTTCTTTTTATTTTTATTTTCCTTGAATACTTTTCAGCCTTTTCAACGGAGCTCCTTATTCCAACCCTTTCGTAGAAAATTCTAGAAATTAATTAAAATTTGTAGATTATTTCGTTATTATCAATAAGAATTTCGGTATTTATCAATAAAGAATTTTTTATAATACATTTAAATCCGACGATGTTAAATTCTTTGATAAATAATAATTTAAAAATACGTTAGTCGCAATCGAATATATTGACATATGTAGTCGGAGAATTATGATCTTTTAATCGTATTATATAATATTGTTTGATAATCCAGAAGGGATTGAACGCACGTAACCTTTCGATCGCGTGTATCGTAGTTTGATTGGCGGTACGTAAATAAAAAATACAGATGCCGTGCTCAGAACGCTTTACGAATTTACTAGGGCAAATAGTTCGTATAATGAGTATTTCTAATGGTTAGAACAGCTACAATACGGTACTTGAATGGAGGAATAATTGATTAGACTGTAGAAACGACGAAGTCGAGAAAAACGAATAATATGTCTTAAGTGTTGACTAAAAATAGAATGTTTTCTAAGTGTCGAAGATCACGAAGATCGTCTTAGAGTTCGTTTAACCACAATCACGAATTTCTTAAGTGCGTATATAACTCTGTTTATCAAATGAAAATTTATTTTTTCATAATTTCGATAAATTTTCATAATATCGAGTTAAGAGATCAAATAAAAATTCGAAAACAACATCTAAGTTACGATTATATTAATAGTATAGCCGGCACGTTTGAGTAATGTTTTCAAATTTTAAATAACTTTTACATATTCTAATATTTTTTTTTTTTTTACATTTTATTGTATTTCAATTCTATTATGTAAAAAGTAATAATATATATATATATATATATATATATATATATATGTGTGTATGTATATATGTATGTATGTATATATCCATGTACGTGTAAAGTTTTCGGATAAAAAAACTGAAAACTAGAAAAAAAAATGAAAACAACCCTTAGTATAAAAAATAAAAAGCAAAACATAAAAAGTAGTGTACAATAAATTATAAAAGAATCTGCCGATTAAATAAAGAGATGATGCGATGATAGCACATTGGTAAACATTTTATCATTATAATTTCACGAATGAACATCCAGGAGTTTAATTAATTATACGGTTTAGAATATTAATACTTACACGGTCTAGAATCATAAATGTAGTTGGAAAATAATGTGAAGATGAATTAAATAATTTTATGTACGAATACGAAAGCATGAATATACATGATAACGTTTTAAAAAAAAAAAAATAAAACTACTTTCTAAACAAGAATCTAAATAAAAAAGAAAATTTTATATCGTTGCGAAATTACATTGAGGACTTTACTCGATAAATATTAATGAAATTAGAGTTTGTCGATAAAAAATATTAATTGCGCACTCAAGACGATAGAAATTCTATTTGACATCGTTTTGAGATCGATATTTTGTCAATGAAAGCATTTTATATATAATATTTTTAAATTAACATAAAGTTTCATAAATTAATGCAAAATTGATTCGCTCGTTCATCAGTTTCTTGTAAAAGAAGATAATAGTATAAACATAATCGCATGCTATAAAATACTATCAAAAAGATTTGCATATTTAAGAAATGAAAATATAAAAATCATTTAAAGTTTGTGTTGAAAATTGAAGGTTCGTTATATAATTGTAGAATCGATTATTAATTAAAAATACACAAAAATAATTTTTATTTGCTCATAAATACAACACAAATCAACTTCAAAGGCGTTTTTTTCGAAACAGTGATCTCGACAAAATTTTGAAAACGGTAAAGAAAATTTCTCAGATATTGTTAGATCATTTGATTCCATATTTTCAAGATTATCTTTATTAAATTTAAAGATTTCTCTCAAATCGATTTTATTTCCTAACGTGCTTCTATTTCAAGGATAATTTGTTTCTTTTTTTTTCCTTTTTTCTTGTTTTATTTCAATCGATTAATCGGATAAATGGAAATTATCGTATATATCGTATTTTTACACACGTCTACGTCAATAGATGTTTCTCCGACATTTTTCATTATCTTTTATTCAAACAAATTTTATTATTTTATTAAATAATTGCATTATCTTCTCTCTCTCTCTCTCTCTCTTTTTTTTTTTCCTTGATCAAAACGAATTTCGTAATATTTTATTTTAACCTTATAAAAAATTTTACAATTTTTCCAATTTTAATTTAAAAAAGATGAATCGTCCTATATGGAAGCTATATAAAGCTTGACGACTCACTGATAACCAAGAAATAAATACAGTATATCTTAGTGTTTCTATCTTTTTTTTTTTTTGTTCATAATTTATTCACAGATTTTATTTACGATAAATACAACCATCAAAATTTAAGATTAACGATAAAAATCCAGACTTGAAAGAAATGTTTTTAAAAAATCGATATAAAATATATATATAAACAATCCCATATAATTCTTAAGCTTATCAACAGAGTATTTATCATAGTCCAATATATAATAAATAACAGATATACAAAAATACTATATACATAGTTTAAGAAAATGTACACATCATTAACACACACACACACACACAGACATAAAACTAATTAGTTCTTAATTAGTTTTTAATTGATATTCGATTAATGAAAAATAGAGATGAATAATGGTAACGAGGAAAGGATAAAACTCATTAATGATTTTAATCGTCATTTCCTCTCCAGGGAAGAAACTTAATCATCTCTGTTTCTATCCCACTTTTATGATCGATCCAAGATGAAACATCTGTCACGTACGGTCGGAATCGTTCCACATAAATGCGACGCAAATGTGTTTGTCATATTTCGACCTCTCGACGTCTTGTCGCGGTGCTTGAAAGAATTAGGGGAACGCTTATTCAAACACACGCGGTTAAAAGCTCCCTATATCTTTCCTTTTCTATCTCCCTCTCTCTCTCTCTCTCTCTCTCTCTCTCTCTCGCATTATCTCGGCACGTCTATTGGCAGCTTTACACACTCTGTTGATGAGTTACACCATACCCTCGGAATAAGAAACTCGGGGGTTCGGTTTTAGTCATTGTGAAGAAAGAAACGCCTGGTCGAAATCACCTTCTCTCTTTCTCTCTTTCTCTCTTTCTCTTTCTTTCTTTCTCTTTTTCTCTTTCTTCTTCTCTCGTTGCCCGCCTTTCTCCATCTTCACTGTTCGCAATGGTTATACGAACTCAGTGATGTGTGGAGAATCCTTCCAGCCGTTACTGAATCTCATCAAAGTGACTGAAAAAAACACAGGAAACACAGCTTTCCACCGAAGCAATGCCTTTCAAAGATGCCAAGTTTCAATCCATTTCCGAGAAATTAGATCCTTCGTTGTTCGTTGTATTACTACGTTTAATTGGATCACCTCGAGTGTTTTCTTTCTTTTTGTTTTTATTCTTTCTTTTTCTTTTTTTTTTTTTTTGTTTCTGTTTTGTCTTCAAATTCTTCTCGATGACTCACCTGGTCTATTTTTTAAGATTGTTTATTGTTTGTAAAAGGACGAATTATTTGTTGTTTACGAAAAAACTATAATAAAAACTAATTAT
>NC_057687.1:1475797-1478297 GCF_014466175.1 Vespula pensylvanica
TATATATATATATTATAACTATATTATAAAATATATGAAGAAAAATTCTTGAAAAATCACGATTGAATCAATTGTAATTCTAGAAAATGATACCACGAATAAACAAACTATTGTAAGAAGAAGAATCTATGTCGTACAGTAGTCTCGATTAAAGAGAAACACGAAGTTTCTTGCGAATTTGGGAAACGACGAAGAGAAAGAGACAGAGGTAGCAAGGCAAGGGCAGTAAGATCGATTGTTAAACTCTACAAGAGAAAGAGAGAGAGAGAGAGAGAGAGAGAGAGAGAGAGAGAGAGAGAGAGAAAGTTGAGTTTACTGTCAATTGCACTTGTGAGGTACAATCATCCGGCTCCACTTTCCTTGTCGGCAACTTGTTTAACCAAAAATCATACGTTGTCCTTGTACTACGTACAATCAAAATTAATTTTAAGCTGAGTTTAAAACGATTTTTAACGTTTGTCGAGTTATAATCAAGAAATATATTCGTTTATTACATATATTCGTTCGTTATGTATACATCTATGTATACGATACAATTATTAATGTACTACATTTTAAATAATTCAACAGCAACAAAATTAGGTATGTTTTAATGCGTTATATTGATCTTTAAAAATTAATACTGAATATTTAGTTTCGAATAAGTATTCTAAAAAGTATCTCAAAGAAAATTAGAAAAAGTGGATATACAGATTTCTAAAAATATTTATTATTTCATTGACATTATTAAATAATTATATACATCTTTAAAAATCGAAATTTTAATACTGAACATTTAGTTTCTAATAACTATTTTAAAAAATATCTCGAAGAAAATTAGTAAAAGAGAATATATTGATCTTTCAGAATATTTATTTTTTAATTGCAACGGTTAAATAATTATATAGATCTTTAAAAATCTAACTTCTAATACCGTATATTTAATTCATAATAATGAGAAACAAAATAATAATGAGAGGAAATTAAAAAAAGAGAATATAGATTTTTATATCTATTATTTAGTTAACATTATTAAATATTTATATACGTCTTTAAAAATCGAACTTTTAATACCAAATATTTCGAGTAACAATTTCAAAAAATGCTCGGAAAAAATTAAAAATACAAAGAAGAAAAACAAAGAGATATAAATACTTAGACTATAGAAAAAGAAATACGAGAAAAGAGAAAATATGATACTGAATTAGAAGATTATTTGGAATAATTTAAAGAATTTCATGTGCGACCTCTTAGTACGAAATGATTTTCAAGACTAAGAAATAGATACATATTTCAAGAGTGAGCTTCACACACGCGTCGTAAATCGTTTGATCTACAAACCAACCACTTGAATTTGTTGATGAGTTCAAAGAAATGTCTAAACTAAAACTAAACATTCTCAGAGATATTTAAACACAAATAAGCAAGAAACAAAAGGCATTGTCCATGAGTACTTAACAGCGTTTTGTTGTTCTACGAAATGTTTCGCTCGACGAAATCTCAAGGACGTATACTTATTTACAATAAAAAAAAAAAATAAAGGAAACATTAGTCCAATCTTCAAGGATATCCGTAAGATGTCCTTGCCCAACAAAGACGAAGATAGACAAGGACGAAATATAAAACTAACAAAATTGGTTCGAGCGAAACAAACGAAACGAAGTCGACCTGGTTTTTCGTTGGACGAAAAATTTCCTTTCGAACGAGTCTCTCGATTTTTAAAGCTAATCATTGAAGCACTATACCCGCAATAATAGCAACTAAGATGAAAGGAAAGCAAAAAAACGCTTAAAGGCCTCTGTCTTTTTGTTTTTTTTTTTCTTTTTTTTTTTTTTTTAAAGAACGAACCGAGGGCACTCTGGACATCCCGCTGTGATCCGACGTTCGCTTTTCCTTTTTCTTTTTGTCCCAAATTCGTCGAATATTCTTCCGATACGGCAATTATTATCTTAGGAATGAGAAAAAAATAGAGACACAGAGAAAAAGAGAGAGAGAGAGAAAGAAAGAGAGAGAATATAAAAAAAAAAGGAGACGGAAGAGAATAGTTGCCTTTATTCAAGAAAACGTTCCTGGAATTTATATTTTCCGACCTACTATCGGAAATTTTTTCTCACTGTCTCTCTCGAGTTCCTCGAGAGGTTAAAAGCGTAAAACGTGAAAGATAGATCGGTCATTGTTTCTTAAGAACGAACATTCCCTTTTTTATTCTTTCTTTTTTTTTTGCTATTCTTTTTTCTCTCTTTCTTCCCTTATACTTTTTTTCGCCCTACCGGAGCGAAATAGATACACCGTGAAAAAAGGGAAATAAAAATAGAAAAGTTTTAGGAAGAAATAACAGGTGGTTATAAACCGGAGAATTCATTTACGTTTCTATGGGGTGGGTGAACGGATGGATGAAATGAGGGTGAGGGGGAGGGGGTTGGGGGTGAATAATTCATAGCAGTGTTTTCTTTTCGCGCGCTCGCGCTCTCATTTTCTTTCTTTCTTTCCTTTCTTTCTTTCTTTCTTTTTTTTTTTTAAC
>NC_057687.1:1480797-1483065 GCF_014466175.1 Vespula pensylvanica
TATATGTATGAATGTTATGTACATATGTGTGTGTGTGTGTATGTATATATATATATATATATTAATTATAATATATTTATATAATTAATATAAAAATATAATTGGTTTCTTAAAATTAAAAAAAATTTGCAATCTAAATTTTTTCAATTACAAATAAAATTTTATCTATATCATAAAAATCCATTAACAGAATAGAAAACTGTAATAATAATGAATGACCGATTTCTAATTTCCTGTTTCTTCTATTTTATGTATTATCATTAAAATCATAATCATTACAAATATTCAAAGTAAAGGCTTCCTTTTTTATTTATTATTTTCAAAATTAAACAAACTAAGATTATAATAATGAATAAAATTCTTTTACAATACTCTTCAAATTGACGTAGTGTAATAAAAATAGATGATATTATTCGCATCAATAAGATACGATTCTTCTCTAACATTAAAATCTTACTTTTGTCTAAATGTAATATCTTTGTCTATAAACAAACATCTATAAAGAAAAAAGGAAACAAAAAAAAAGAAAAAAGACTCTCTCTCTCTCTCTCTCTCTCTCTTCGTCTTTTCATCTCTTCTCGAATCCATATCCTTCAGGATACAGTTAGCAGGAGTCACCCTCGCCACTTCGGTCGAACACTCAAGTCGATTTCGTTAACTCGAAGAAAGAAAGATAAGCCTCGATCTCGTAACAGAAAGATAAAAAGAAAAAGATAAGTAAAAGATAAAGAAAGGGAGTCCAACGAATCAAACAATGAACACTTGAGTTGACGCGTTTTACACGATTGTCCTTAGAAATCCGAACGAAATTACGAGTTCTTCTACGATCTACGAGGATCCTTGAAGCGTTAATGGAGTAAGAAAGTTGATGTGCCTCTTGGAAAAGTTCGATTCGAAAAAAATCATCGTTCTACCCTCTTCTTCACTTTCCCTTCGACCTATAACAATTTATCTATAAGTATGTATGAACTTACACGTACGTTCTTTTTCGATCACGAAAAAATTTTGAAAGTTTTTTCTTTTTTTTTCTTTCTTTCTTTCTTTTTAGGATTAACAATTTTCTTTATCTCTTTTTCTTTTTCTTCAAGAGATACTTTGATCTCGTACGAGAAAGAGATATTTTCTGATAATCCGTAAAAATCATATCGAGTTCAAGAGAAGAGCATATTTCTTTAAGATAACGCCATCTTTCTTATCTCTCTCTCTCTCTCTCTCTCTCTCTTGTTCTCTCCTATCTATTTTATTCTTCTTATTACTGTTTCTATTTTATAGCTTTACGACGTTCATTTAAATCGTTCGGTATCTTTAACGAATTCCAAAAGGATATATATTCAAGGAACGCATGTAACAATGAAATTATACTGATTATTACAAAGTATTACAATGAGCGCGAGTAATTAATATCCGCTAAGATTTCTCAACCATATTTAATTTACTAATAATTTTAATTTCAATTTACTAATAATTTTCATTATCAATAATTTTAATTTTAATTTTTCAACCATAATTAAATTACTAATAATTTATGTATAGTATAGGCACGATGTGTACATTTATAAATAAATATGTGTATATTTATTTATTTCTTATTTTTTTTTTTTTTCTAATAAATATCTAATAGCAGAATGGAGATAAGATAAGCGAACTCGATGACAGTATTGATTTTCTACCGAAATTTTCCATCGTTTTCTTTTCTCGTCAGGGGTGTGTCAGCAACCCCATGATATTATCGCGTCCTTCCCATTTTTTTTTCTTTCTTTTTGTTCGACCGAACCTTTGTCGTTAAGTATCCCTAAACGTGATTTTAACCAGGTATACATATCTCTTGAGATAGTACTTAACTTTCGTCGCCATAATAAGAGAGAAAAAAAGAGAAAGAAAGAGAAAACGATCTCCAAATATGAATCTATATCTTCATAATTCAATACATTAATTTCCTATTTATATTTTTCTTATTATACAGGATTAATGAAAGACAGAGACAAAGACAGAGAAAGAAAGAAAGAAAGAGAAAGAAAGAAAGAAACAGAAAATGATCTGGAAATATGAATCTATATCCACATAATTAAATACATTAATTTCTTATTTATATTTTTTTTTTCATCATACAAGGTTAATGAGAGACAAAGACAGACAGACAAAGAGAAAAAATGAAAGAGAGAGAGAGAGAGAGAGAAAGAAAGAAAAAACACAAAATGATCTCCAAATATGAATCTATATCCTCATAATTCATTACTTTCCTATTTATATTTTTTTCATTACACAAGG
>NC_057687.1:1483165-1495153 GCF_014466175.1 Vespula pensylvanica
GAGAGAGAGAGAGAGAGAGAGAGAGAGAAAGAGAGAGAGAAAGAGAAAGAGAAAAAGAAAGAAAGAAAGAGACAGAAAATGATCTCCAAATAAGAATCTATATCCTCATAATCCAATACATTAATTTCCTATTTATATTTTTCTCATTATACAGGGTTAATGCGTCTATTATTCCCCGTATACATTTATTCATTTGTTCATTTTCGTTTCGTTCGGAACTACATAACCCGAAGGCAAAATTCGATTCTTGCCACCCTCGCGATACGACGCACCCTTCGAGTATCCTCGTCGATCGAAAAGAAAAAAAAATGGCAAGGCTAAGGGGGATGAAGAAGAAGAAGAAGAAGAAGAAGAAGAAGAAGAAGAAGAAGGAGGAGGAGGAGGAGGAGGAGGAGAACGAGGAGAACGAGAATGCCGAGAAGGGCAAAAAGGGCGAGAAGGGCGAGAAGGATGAGGAGGTATATAACTATATAACCAGCGAGAGGAAGGCGACGGAACCTTGGAAAAAGACGGAACGTTCGTAAAAGCCTCTTAAAGCCGTCGTTGGCAAGCAAAACCGAGCGTATTTATCGTCGATATCGAAGAGAACCTCCGAAAAGGAACGGATGGTCGCCTGCAGGGAAGAAAGGAACGAGACGATCGCCGATATCGTCCTTCCTTCTCTTCACCTCTTCCTCATCTTATTTCTACTCGTTCGTCTTTGCTTAAAACGATCCGCTCCCTGCTAAAACGACTAGCACCGTCTTTTGGCAGTTTCTTCTTTGCACGACGAGTTCTTCGTCGGACGAAGATCGATGATACTTTAATGCGAATTCTGACCTTCGTGCGTTCCACATCTTTTTCTTTCTTTTTCTCTTTCTTTCTTTGTCTACCTCTCTCTCTCTCTCTCTCTCTCTCTCTCTCTCTCTCTCTCTTTCTCTTTCTATCTATCTAACTATCTATCTATCTATCTATCTATCTATCTCTATCTCTCTTTCTTTCGTCGATATGCCGTAGGATAATCGTCCTTTGAAACGTTTCGACTCCGTTCGAAACTCGTCGCTTAGGTATTTAAGTGTCTTCCTTTCGGAGTCTATTTAAATAGTTCGATCGCTATCGTCGTCCATTCAAGGGTCTATTTTTCTTTCAGTACCATCAAATGTCTCCTCTCTTCATTCTTGTCCCTTGTATTTTTAAAAAGAATCTGATGAAGGAGATTGCGCTTCTGTGCGATGTTTCGAAAGATAATTAAAGTGAAATAAAAGATTCTTTTATTCATTCGGTTTAGTATTCTTCTTCTTCTTCTTCTTCTTCTTCTTCTTCTTCTTTTTATATTCTCTTTTTCTCTCTTTTTTTGTTGTTTTTTTTTTGTTTTCTTCTTTTCTTTTTTCCTCATTCGTTCGAGTACGTCGAATTGAAAAAGAATCAGTGATACTTTGAATGATCAGTTGAAATAGTGTCTCTCTGCATCAGGTTACAAGATTGTTTTATATTTTTAGGATGACTTTTTTCTCTCTCTCTCTCTTTTTCTTTTCTATAAAATCTAATCGAAGACAGTTCCAGTTGACCAAAATAATAACAGCATTGCGGACTCTATATTTTTACAAAAATCGATATCACTCATACCGACGACTGCATAACACTCTCGATAGATACATCTTTGCATCATTAATCAATTATATCACATAATAACGACTGATTAATTATAACTAACAAATTAGATACAAAGATTTATTAACCTCTTACTTTTATAAAATCTAATTTCGATATACTACAACAAAACAATGAAATAAATCAAAATTGATCCTTAAATATTTATCGTAAATTCGACCGATGAATGATAACTGATCATCGAAACTTTCCTGTTCATTTTCAAATACTTCAAATAGGAATTCCTAAAAGAACAAATGTCCAATGTTCAAAACGGATTTTACTTACCGATCATCATAGATTTACACGTTGACGAAGGAAGATCTTTTCGTTTACAAAAGATCTTTGAGGACCCTACGAAATAGGAAGGGAAAGCAACAGCGTCGACCTAAACTACCCCTTTCTACACGGTAGAACGGACGACATTAGCCAATAAGAGAAAGGTAAGACGAGAAGCACGCGCGTCGAACAACCTCCTTCCCTTTCTGCTTTCGTCTAACATCTGAAACCGGCTCGCGCGCTGACAAATGCCACGTAATAGGGCTGATTGTTCGTCGTAGGGCCAATTTGAGTGGCAGCCCAGTAATTTCGAAGAACGGCGAAGGCCCGACCGGAAAAGGCGATGCACGGTTCTCTCTCTCTCTCTCTCTCTCTCTCTCTCTCTCTCATTCTTTCTCTCTTTTTATTTCTCTCTCTCTTTTTCAACCCTTTCTTTCCCTTCACCATAATGACGAACCCTGTACATCTCTGTCTCTCTTTCTCTCTCCTTCTTTCAAAGAGTTGCATATGTACATAAAGAAAAAAGAGAGAAAGAGAGAGAGAGAGAGAGAGAGAGAGATTGAACGACAGAGGAGAAAGCTCGTGCTTGCTTTTTTCCTGTCCTCCATTCACGAGAACCCCCGATACCATGGCACCCCGTGCACCGTATGTTGTCCTACGAGATTCGGGTAGGGTTGTATTCGCCATGTAGTTTCGATTTTTTTCTCTTTTCATCTCTTGGAGAAACTCCAAACAAGTTTACGTAATAGGTACGATGTAGCAAAGCTAGAAATCGGTCCCACGCGTTTTGCCACTCCCGACGATAATTCGAGTTCTCTTTTTCGCGAGCCGACTCTCTCTCTCTCTCTCTCTCTCTCTCTCTCTCTTTTTCTCTCTTTATACACTTCACCAGGTCATGTAGTATTAGATAATCACTGGGTGAACAGCAGGGACGACTTGAAAGGCCCCGACATCCATCATTCCAGAGTGTGTTTCTATGTGTATGTACATGAAAGAGAGAGAGAGAGAGAGAGAGAGAGAGAGAGAGAGAGAGAGAGAGAGAGAGAAAGAGAGATGCTTGTTGCAGTAGTACTCCCTCTACGGTACCCTGACTCGACCTGTGACTTCCCTTTCCAATCTATTCTCTCTCTCTCTCTCTCTCTCTCTGTCCCATGCATACACGCTTTGGATGCCCCTGTGTACACGCTAGGGTAAACACAATGTCAACGAGCACATTAATGTTGTACTCCTCCCCCACCTTCCAACCTCGTTGCTCCATGTTCTTTCATGCTAGCCGATCGAACCGTCAGCGTTCAACTATAGAAAACTCTTGTGGCACTATTTGATTTTGTCGAATCGGTTGGGAGCTCTGGTCATCGTGCATCTACCAATCGTTTACCGATCAATAAAACGTTCACCTCCGTTTCGTTTCTCCATCTCGTCTGCTATACTCACAACCGAAGAAAAAGAAATGAAGAAAGTAAAGAAATAAAAGAGGAAAGTGGGCTTAGATTTCTTATCCATCTATGTCTTTTTATTTATTTATATGAATATTTTGATATAATAAAACGTTAGGATAATAGAAAGAAAAGCTCGAATGCAAAGTTTATTTTGTTATATATGTATATTATTGTTGCGTTGTATAATAGATATGAAACGTTTATTTTGAAAACGAGTCGATTTTTTTGAAAAATGAAATATCACATAGGTCGTGATTAATTTTGTATAAACTCTTTATTTATAACTAGTTTATATTTAATATCTTCAAAAATGCCAATGCTTTTGAATGAAAGTTCAATTTCCATGGACATAGGTGACAGAGTCATTATCTTAAGTTTAACGATATGTAAATATAATTAACGTTCAAAATAAAAAATACTACCCCTATTTTATTTCTCGTTATTATTTATAAACAAAATTGGATTCATGCAAAATATATTTTAAGTGATATTTAATTTTTCCTAATTGAAATTTAATGATCTTTAACAATCGACTAATTATAAAAATAAGTATAAATCCATATACAGCCGGTAAATATATATATATATATATATATATATATATATACATTCTTTTAGTTAAATTCGCCTAAAAGAAATTTATATAATCAAATAACATATTGCTAAATTAATAGAAACAATACCAGACTTGACATAATTAATATATATTTTTGAATCGAGTGATATGCAAATTTTCAATTTTCTCGAAACAATAAAAAGATTTGCACAACTTCCAAAATAAACAATCCATATACGTATTATATAAATATATCATTGCGTTATCGTTGTTCCGATAGATAAGTACAATATTAATATCTTGTAATTTAATTGCGCATGGAAAATAATAATGAGTTATATTCGTCGCGAAATTTCTTCATTTAAAGGGAGAAAGGGCATGAGGAATGGTGAGAATATTCCGTCGTTGGCAAACGGAAACAGTAGATGCGCGAACGTTAATAGAAACGAAACTTCGACTTGGTACGTCTCAGTACATCTAACTCAGTGCTCTCTCTAATCAACGATCTCATAGCAGCATAAATATTATGTAGCGGGGAAACTCGACGTCTATCATGAGTTCCACTTTTCCTTGAGCAAAGGAACGTACGTGTATAAGGGAGAGAGAGAGAAAGAGAGAGAGAGATAGATAGATAGATAGATAGAGAAAGAGAGAAGACGCTTAGCTCGATCAACGAAATAGAGAAGGTTCACGAGAGAAGTTAATATATTAGTTGCTCCAGTTAATATAATTCGCTTCATAGATAATTTCAAAAGGTCGTTATAAAGCTTGAATTAGAGATATTTTCTTCTCTCATGGTTTCGTCTCGTGGTTTCTTATACTCAATTTTGAACTGTCGATATTAAAGTTTCTATTTTTCTGAAGATTAACGTTCATCGACTTTTCATGAATCTTTTTTAAACATCGTAATAAATTTTAAGTTCGCGTTGATGTAACGGGAGTGACGCATAATCTATTCTTTCTTTCTTTCTTTCTTTCTTTCTTTTTTTCTTTTTTTTTTTTATAATTCGACAGAAACAATATAATTCATTTTTCTTTATAATTCGAATGAAAGAACAATAGGAAAATAATAGCGAATTTTTAGAAACGTATAATAATAAGTTTACGCGTGTTTGTTAGATGAACAACGTGAGATGTAAATTGATTGTAAAAGAATTATTCTTTCGTTCTTAATTTCATCTTAATACTTTACAACGCCAAGTAAAATATTCCTATTTTTCTGAAGGTCAACTTTCATCAACTTTTCATCAGCTTTTTTTTAAACATCAAAATAAATGCAAAGTTCACGGTGATGTAACGGGGACGAAGCATAATTCTTTTTCTTTATAATTCGAAAGAAAGAAAAATTGAAAAAACAGAATATACTTTTACATATAATTTAGGATAATAAGTTTACGCGTGTTCGCAAGATGGTCCACGTGAGATGTAAATAGACTGTAAAAGAATTATTTTTTCATTCTCAACTTCATCTTAATACTTTACAACGTCGAGTAAAATATTTCTATTTTTCTGAAGGTCAACTTTCATCAACCTTCCATCAACTTTTTTTCAACATCAAAATAAATGTAAAGTCTCGCATTAATATAACGTAGGAAGCATAATTTTTTCTTTTTTCTATGTTTTTTTTTTTCTCTTTTGAAAAAAGAAAAAAAAATAGCAGAAACAGAACAAATTTTTAGAAACGTAGAATAATAAGTTTACGCGTGTTCGCAAGATGGTCCACGTGAGATGTAAGTAGACTGTAAAAGAATTATTTCTTCATGCTCAACTTCATCTTAATACCTTAGAACACCACATGTCTCACGTGCCAAAATTCTCCAAAAGAGAAACGATGAATCGGTCTTATCGCGTTCACTTACCTAACTCTTCGTACGTGTTCGTACATCAAATTGATTTTGGATTTCTGAAAAATTACGTTTTCCATTTGGTCTTCGAACCACAGATGGTCACCGTCTTTCGCAGCAAGAAAAGAAATCTCTCTCTCTCTCTCTCTCTCTCTCTCTCTCTCTCTCTCTCTCTCTCTCTCTCTCTCAATTTCCTTTCATCGTTCTCGCTCGTAAATTATTCGACAAAAACAAAACCAAACAAAAAAAGAAAGAAAAGAATAACAAAAAAAAGGAGCCTTATCATAAAAAAACACGCGGTTCCCTTAATCGAATAATCATTTCGCGAAAGATAAATAATAATCATTTTCCAATATTCATTTCATCGAGATTGCTTGGATAGTTTCATGAGGATTTCAAGGGTCATAAAATGTTAATTTATCCTTCCTCGTCCAATCGAGAAGAATAGACGAGAGAAGAGGACGAGAGGAGAAAAGAAAGGAAAAAGGAAGGACAAGGAAGGACGTAGGGCATAGGAATAGGTAGGGGATACACGCGTACGCATATAAATACGTTGGAACGTGGGCGAGCAAGCATTAGCATAATTCAGTCTCGACCGCAGTCCAGATTTCTTCCTTCCGCAAGAGAGAAGGGAATGAATGAGTGAACGAGAGAGATAGAAAGAGAGAGAAAGACAGAAAGAAAGAGAGAGAATTTCGAATGTCAGATGGCGAGCAGTAAAAGAAGAGGATCCTGAGTAAAGGAGGACAACGGCGGCTTCTTCTCAAGGACTCCCGTAGGGCCGAAAACGCGGACGAGTTTCTTCGAGATTAGCATCGGCGACCGTAAACGCCAGAAAATAAGCGTTTGGTCTTCTCCCTCTTTCCCTCCCCCTTTCCCACCCTCCCACTCTTCTCCACCACTCCTCTTTTGATCCAGCGTATTGTCGAGCACCGAAAATTTATTCCAATCCTTTGTTCTGTAGCACCCGTTAGTTATCATTAGTACGGCGTACGCCTGAAGCACTTGTCTGGTAGATCCAGATACCTGTTGTTCTCTCTCTCTCTTTCTCTCTTTCTTTCTTTCTTTCTTTCTTTCTTTCTTTCTTTCTCTTTATTTCTATATCTTTCTTTTTTCCTCATCGTTTATCCACTCCCACTGTCGTAAAAAACCCATCTTAGGGGGCGAAACGATCGGCAAAATTCGCCGATAGTCCTCGGCCGACTGTCGTAAATTATTCTGCTAGATTTTCGGTCTCTGCAAGGAAAGAGAAAGAAATAGATAGAGAAAAAGATCAATCGATTAATCGGATAAACCCGATGGTTAGATTAGAAGGTAAATGTCTTATAGTAGGTTCGTTGAACGATTTAGAGGCTTCTAATTAGATAGCGAATTGCTCGCATCGCTTGAGATTTTATTCGTATTTATCTCGAGGTTAGTTAAACGGTTAAGTTAGAAGCTTGAGAAAGATTGGACGATCTCTCTCTCTCTCTCTCTCTCTCTCTCTCTTTGTTGTTATAAAGAAAGAATCTTTTGAATATGAATCGTTTATTTTAAAAATGATGCAAATCCATTTTTTGTTGTTTCGAGAAAATTAAAGATTAACATATTAGTCGATTTAAAATCATAAATTAATTATATCAAGTCTGGCAATGTTTCTACTAATTTATTAATATGTTATTTGATTATATAAATTTCTTTTAGGTGAATTTAACTAATATATGTTAATGAAAATAATATATGTAAATGAACTTACACCATGTTCATAATTTGTAAAAATTATTGCAAAAAGATTGTAAAAAGTCATTTAACTTTAATTACGAAAAATTAAATATCGCTTGAAATATATTTCTTATTCGTCCAATTTTCTTTATAAATAATAACGAGAAATAAAATAGAAGTAGTATTTTTTATTTGGAACGTTAATTATATTTATACATTTTCAAACTTAATATAATGATACTGCCATTTGTGTCTATAGAAATTCGATTTACATCACTTTCATAATCGATCACTACGCAATTTCTTTTATCGGCCAATTTTATGTCGAACAAAGCATTGACATTTTTGAAGATATTAAATATTAACTAGTTATAAATAAAAAGTTTACACTAAATTAATCACGAATTATGTGATATCTCGTTAAAAAAAAAAAAAAAAAAAAATGGATTTATATCACTTTTAAAATAAACGATCTATATGATCGCCATCATCAAAAATGTCAACAGTCTAAAAATAATAAATTTTTCCTTATCAAATATTTTTATCTCTCCTGTCGTAGCAGACCACGAAAAATATCAACATTACAATGTCGATAGACTTTGATATTTCTCGATAGATTCTCTTTATTTGACTTGAATCCAATGAAATCCAACAAAAGGTAGATTTGGAAGACGTGTGCTAAATGTATACACACAGTAAAGAGATCAGCGGAACGAACTGTCGCAAGATGTCATTGAGATATTTCCAATAATAGATATCGTTCAAAATAATATGTTCGACGATCGATTCATTGACGTAAGAAACTTTTCTAATGTTTGTCGAAATGGCTTATAATTAGAAGGCATCTTGTTTTTTTATTAATCATTCGATCATTTATTATTCGATAACTATTCTCAGATTCGATCGAATCGACGAAAATTCGATCGGATGAAAAAGAACAAATGTAATTTTATTTCGTTCGATCGATGTTATTATTACTGCTTTATATTTAAAAAAAGAAAAAAAAGGGGGTCGTCCGTTGATCAAATATTTATGAGATTTGTTCCACGAGGAAGAAAATATTTTATATATATATATATATATAAAAAAAAAATTTTTTATTTTTATTCGAATCTTTTCTTCTTTTAAATAGACAGGCAGACAGATAAAGAATGAGACAAAAAGAGAAAGAGAGGGGGAGAGAGAGAGAGGGAGAGGGAGATTAATATCAGCTTTTTATAATTTTGATTAACGAACAAAAACTATCGGTATATTTTTTGTTAGGGCTAACTTTTAGAAGATGGATATATCTTTCCATCCAAATCCCTTCTTTTTTCTCAAACTTTTTTTTCCTTTTCCATGAAACACCCTAATGGACATAGAAAAAAAAGGAAACTTGCTCGCAAGATTTGAACGGAAGGACTGAACCCTTCAGTTCAACGAAAAAGGTCCAAATAGAAGATTTAACAGCAATACTAATTAGAAAAGGATTGATAAAAAGAAACATGGTAAATACGATAAAATCTTTACTTTGTTTCTAAGAAGAACAGATAGAAGGAGAAAGAGAGAAGGAGGAAGAAAAAGAAGTGCGTTAAGAGAAGAATTATTTTCTTGCAAGTACAAAGATTAAGATGTTTTTTCGAATACGTCTTTTTAAAAAATAAAATATATTTACTAGTTCAGCATAGTTATAAAATATTTTCAATTAACAAATATTATATCAAATATCATATATTTTGTATATAATATAAGTATTATATTTTATATATATATATATACAACATTAATACAAATATTATATTTTATATATATATATATATAAAATATTGATAAATATTATATCTGTTTTATTTTCAATATATGCAAGAGTATACATATACATATACTCGTTGACAGAGGCCATTTTCGTAGAAAATTCGAACGAAATTCTATCATCCGGGTGATTCTTAAACGATTACCCTTTCCTCTTACCAGTACCTCAGCAACCACCCCCTTCGAACCCACAATTTTCAATCATCGTCTATCCGATCGGTCGAACCTTTTTTCAAAAGTCCCTCCTTGCAATTTTTCCCTCTTTTCTATAAATATATCGGGGTGGGAGCGTAAAAAAAAATCGTAGGACGATACAGCCAGTGAAAGGGACGAACGGAGACGATGAGGAAAAAAACGAGAGGGACAAAAAAAGGGTACTGCCACTTCGAGGAAGGATAGGAAAGGAGTATATATACGTATCTACGTACGTACATACATACATACATACACATATATACACACACACACACACATATATATATATGTATATACATATGTAACTATGTATATATATATATGTATATATATATGTTCTCAAATCGAAGGAAAATTCATGCATAAAGACGATGTCGAGCGCGTGCGATCAGCCAACTCTTTCACAATATCAAAAGAAAGAGAAATAGGGAGAAATAGGACGATAGATAGATAAATAGGTAGTGATAGAAAAAGATGGAAAGAGTACGCAAAGTATTTCTCACGTAAGGTTCTCGCACGAAGGGTTGGAAGGAACGCCATTCGGGAATCCCAAATTCGATTTTCGCTCCGATATACTCGCTGAATGGATACTCGGCCTTACGAAGAAAAAGAGAGAAAGAGACGAAGGTTCTGCGTTAGGAACGAGTTTTTCATCCGAGATTGGAAAACGTCTGGGATTACGTAAAAAAAGGCTAAGTCGGATTGCGTATCGGCCAGATGGCAAACGGTCCGCCGCGCCCCCGTAAAGCCAAACTCGTCCCCCCTCCCTTCTTCACTCAACCCCCATGCTTTACTCACCCCTACTCCTTCTACGTTTCTATCTCTTTTTTTTTTATATACATATATATATATATATGTATATATATATATTTTTTCTCTCTCTCTCTCTTGCTCTTGCTCTCCTTTCTACATACACGTAGACTATAAGAGAACATTTTAGTCCAATACGCGTGCGAGAAAGATAGACGACACGCTTTCCTATTGGTATTAGTAACTGTTGTTCACATATAAGAGATATGGAAGAAGATAAAGCCACACGCACACAGATAAGACTAATGTAACACGGCTTGAATTTCGAAAAGGGTGGAGTCGCCCTTTCATCTTCCACGGTCAATGGTTCCTTCTATTTTCTTCTATTCCTCTTTTAACTATATACCTATCTACCTTTCTACCTACCTACCTACCTACCTACCTACCTTCCTTCCTTCCTTGCTTTCATAGTATTCTACTTTCTTACGTTAGATACGTTAGGACTTTAAAAAAAAAATAATGATAATAGTAATACGAAATAAAAAGAGAGGAAAATTTTACTCTCACCCGTTAGTTCCTTCATTCCATATATATATATATATATATATATATATATATATATATATATTCCTTTTTCTTTCTTTTTTTTTTCTTTTTTTTAATTCGAAAAAGAAATAGTTGTTACGAACTATGTAATTTAGTTCTTTCATTCGAACTTCCGAAGGATGCTTATATCCTTTATGGTTTCTTTTGCAAGTATCGATCGTCGAGTCATCGATATCCGATTTCTTACGCATCATCTTTCTATCTTCCAACTCGGGTGCACTTAAGGGGAGAAGAAGAAAGATTTTCATACGTCGGGAACAGGTTCATCGTGACGAAGCGAGATCGATGTCGAAGAAAACGGCATACGGTGTAATCCCTTTTCAAGTTTGCTTCTCGCGAACCATATGTCCGATCTTCTTGTCCTGTCTCTCAGAATACGTGTTGTCTGTTGTATTTATACCTTCCACTTCTTGGAAATATTAAAAATGCGTTAGTTAAGGATTTATGATTAATAAGTAACGATAACGCGAAATGAAACCTGTGAAGGAAGAATGGTTAATTATACTCGACGAGTTCAATGTATGGAATCTACAAAATTCGACTTAGATTTATCCAATACTAAGATCATTTCTCTCCTTCTCTCTTATCCCGTATTTCTCACCTACATCTTTCGGAATATCGCACTTTAAAGGTGCTTCGTCGTCTCTAATTACACGAAAACCGGGAGAGATACGGAAGGTAGATAAGAAATTAACGTGTTTCCATTCGTAATAGGACGTTGTTATAATAGGTAACGCCATGCATTTATTTCGCTAGCTCGGTGCAAATTCCAAGCGTAAGTTCGACGATAACCTCGGCTCGAGCCGTATCATAATGGCTAATATCGTAACGAAGATATCTTTTAAATTCATCTTACTTATATATATATATATATATATATATATATATATATATTTATACACACACACACACACACGTATATATGTATATATATATATATATATATATATATATAGCAAAAAACAGATAGTGGTACTAGCCTGTTAAATTCTACTTTATCTCAAGTATATCTAAATCTGATGAACTCATCCTTTATTCGCGTGATATAATTTTTACATTATTTAAAAATTTTCTAAATCACACAAAATCGATCGAAGATATCAAAGATCGAAAATCCTTAAAGAATAATATGAATTCGTGAATATTAATTCTCTTTTTTCCTTCTTTCTTTTGAAATTCATTCCATCTAAACCGTAAC
>NC_057687.1:1495253-1507967 GCF_014466175.1 Vespula pensylvanica
TCGAGTCTCATAAGATCATTTTCTTTCGTGACTTCTTCGTACGCCATGAACGTATCGCCCGAAGGTGAGATGGAAACTGACGAAGACGAAGACGAAGACGAAGACGAAGACAACGAGAAGTTGCCGGGAGCATCGGTGCAATAAACGAAGAGAACTCGCATCTTTCTCGTATGCAGATGTTACGAGGCCCTCGAGGGATCCTCTTTCTCCGGTCCACCTTCACTTTCTTACAAGCGTCCTGTCGGTCCAGAAGAGAAAAAAAGAGAGAGAGAAAGAGAAAGAAAGATAGAGAGAAAGAGATAGAGAGAATCATCGACATTCGTTCGGACCTCCCGCACGCTCGTCTTCTCGCAGTTTTATTGGCTTAACTCCACTATTTTACAAGCGATAGTGGATTAAGAGGATTAAAGGGAATCGTCCGTGGGGTAACTCTCTCTCTTTCTCTCTCTCTTTCTTTTCTCTCTTTCTCTCTCTCTCTCTCTCTCTCTCTAGCTTTCCCGCTCTATAGAGACATAAAGTTAGTGAGATACGAGGATTACCCTTCTTCTAACGAGGGACCGCTTGGCGACTTGAAGTACTCCGCAGCGAGCTTCGATAAAAAGTCGATTTACACCGATGCGAGCCCGCATACTCCTGGTTCCAGATCGTCTCTCTTTCTCTCTCTTTCTCTCTCTCTCTCTCTCTCTCTCTTTTCTTCTTTCCTTGTCGTTCACTATTCCTTTACGTTCTCCGCCTCCACTCTTCTTCTTTAAAGACGATCACCTATACGCGAGTTTTCATTGCCTGGGAACTTAGGAACTTTTATATACCTCTCTCTTTCTCTCTTTCTCTCTTTCTCATTCTTTTTATCTTTGTCTTTCTCTCTACGATACCTACAAAATCTCTTCTCTTGTATTGAAAGTATCAGGTTTACGCGTCTTTTCGAGAGTACCTCTGGATACGAGCATCTTCTTTTCTCCTCTCTTTTCTTTTTCTTTTTTTTTTTTTTCTCTCGTGCACGGATTAAGGCATATGGTGTGTTTGCTAGCTCGTCGAAAGGAGACCCCCGTGGAAACTATCTCGAAAGAATTCTTCAGTGAGAAACGATCCATTGCCTCTTTAATCGACGAACCCTACGATCTTTATAATATTTATAAATATGATATAGAATTTGAAAGAAAGATTTATTATATAGATTATCCTATACGGAGGATTTTTTGTTTTTCGCAATTAATTTTTATTATCGCGAAATATTTTAAGAGTCGTGCAACTAAACAACATGGCCGTTGATAATTCTCTTAGATTTCCCTTTATGAATCGTTTTAGCATGGATATTATGATATAGACACAGGGTCGAGTGACCCGAGTCTTTTTATCATCTTGACCCAGTTAAATATATCCGAGAGAAACAGATTGGACACGTACTACGTATATCTTCTAATCTCTCTTTCTCTCTCTCTCTCTCTCTCTCTCTCTCTCTCTCTCTCTCTGTTACGTCAAAATACATAGGATTCGAATATTTACTAGAATATTATCGTTCGTTCTTACTCCATAATTTTTTTCAGTCGCACCTATATAATACGCAATAACTATCACGCTATAATTCTGCGTCAATCGCACAACTCTCTTCGACTTGTCGTCGTTAAAACCAGTGTCTTATATTATACTTGACCATTAATTCGCGATGTATCACTCACCGTCAAGTTGAGTACTTGCTCTATAAGCTCCAAGGAGTTTTACGAGCTCGTCGTTACACCGTTCCAACGATTTCAAACTTATTGAAAACTCATAACATAGATGTATTATATAAAGCAGAAAAAGATTTCTCTTTTATTGAGAACGATGGAATTTTAACGATCGCGATTCGTTCTATTCATCCCTTTTTCCTTTCTTCTCTCTTTTCTTTAACAACCAAAAAATTACTTAGGTATATTTTCTTTAGAAAAGAAAAGAAAAAAAAAAAAAAAAGAAATGAAAGAAAGAAAGAAAGAAAGAAAGAAAGAAACGAAGAAAAGAAATTATTTCTTTCGAAAGAAAAAAAAAAGAAAGAAAAAAAACATTTTTTAAACCGTTCGTCAAACTTTCATTAATAGGAAATAATAAATCAGCAGTAAATTTTTCTCTACGCTTTAAACGAGAGTTCGAAATAAATTCGAATCGTGTGCGAGATAATTCGCGATATAGAAAAGATTGTATAAAATAGAACAAGGAGAGAATAAGATAGCGTCGTATCCTCCTCGCGATGGAATCTGCTGCAGCATCCACAAAGTAATGGGTGTTGTGTGATCGAGCCATGGACCGGCTGTTGTTCCCCCACTCTTCGAATTTCAGAATTGTACCCCACCATCTTACACGAAGTTACTCGTCGTAGGTATCCCCACTTGCGATATCATTCTCCCTCTCTCTTCCTCTCTCTCTCTCTCTCTCACTCACTCACCCTCTCCCCACCACCCTCACTTCAACTTCCCGTTCAGTGGCGGGAGTCGTCTCTCGCCGTTGTATTCTCAGTCTGTCACCGACCGCGTAAGCGTTCGGTTCGCAACTTTATTCTCCTCGTTACTTTCAATTAAAAAAAAGTTTATTTTTCAAAAATTATCACCAACGCGATCCATTCCACGTGTATCGAAGAAAGAAAATTTCTAAAGTGTTCGATAGTGTGAAGTCCAAACAACACGTGCGCCCGATTAACGTCGTTCGATAAAAGTTGATGTGTGTATACGAATACATATTTTATTTACGAATTTATAAGAAAATAAGTGGATTCGTTATTTAACGATCGGCTGTGACAAAAGTTAAGACGAGAAATTTTAAGTAAATAAAGAAAAATAAAAGAGAGAAGAACGTGTTTGTTCCGTGGATTATCGGTGATTTACAAATCATTGATCGAAAAAGAAACTGGCTGTATCGTTGGAACGAATCGACGTCTCTTCGTCGATCGCAGTTTTGTTGTTGTTATTTTCTCTCTCTCTCTCCCTCTCTCTTTTTCTCTCTCTTTCCCCTTTCTCCAACAACGGGCACACGAGAAATGTCCCACGCCGTCCGCTCCGCTTTCGTTTAGTCACGGGCCATCGTGCGGAAATCACAGCCGTCGAGGGTGGTGTAATCGTTTATCGATTCTACGCGGCAGAAAAAAGAGAAAAAGAAAAAGAGAGAGAGAGAGAAAGAGAGAGAGAGAGAGAGAGAGAGAGAGAGAGACGAGTTCGACAGGAAAAGTGTTATATATTTTTTTTCCTTCGTTTAACGACGCCGATCGTCGTAAAGATCGATCTGTGCACCGTCGAAGACGCTGGACGTTTTCGTATTTTCTATCTCTTCGATCTATTTCTTATTTTTCTGTGTGTTGCACATACACACACATATGTATACCTACGTATATCATCCCTTGACAACGAAAACGAAAGGAAGAAAGTGTTTCGTCGTATCATTGAAACGAAGCATGGTTTAATTTTAGTACGTGCGTGTCATTCCTTTTTTACGTGATACGGTGTTGTGCTAGTGTTGCTGAAAGTAGCACCTTTGTAACTCGCGTTGTGCCATCCATCGACGTCGCGTGGCCTTCCCTTTGAAGTTTTCAAACCGGAAGGATCGACGTTGTCTCTCCCTCGGTGGAATCGTGTTTACGGGGGTTACAAGAAAAAATAAATCAAGAAAAAAGATAAAGAAAAGAAAGATATAAAGAAACGAAGGAAAGGAGGAGATAATAAAAAAAAAAAAAAAACGAAACAAAAGAAAAAGAAAGAAAAGAAGAAAGGACAAAATAGTTCAAAGGGAGGAGTAACGTTTTAAGAGAAGAAAGAGAAGAAAATATAAATTCGCCCCGGTTAGTGGTGATAACTCTCTCGTGATAGTAATTTTCTTTCCCATTTTTCATCCGTATGAAAGTGAACGGTGAAAGATCAGCTCGATGTGCGATCCCACGGCTTTATTGGATCTAGTGCCGAGCGAAGGATTACTCAAGAGGCCCTCCATGGATTACAACGAGTATACGTACTGCTACGGTGGTGGTCGAGGTGGGTGGTATTTCTCTTCCTCTCTCACTCTGGCCAACTTCTACGAGCGCGTTACTACTTTACTTTTTCTTCCCCCTGGCAACTCGCGTTTCTTTTCTTTTTTTTTGTTCTCTCTTTTTCATTTTCTTCTTCTTCTTCTTCTTCTTTTTCTTCTTGTTTGTTTCTTCTTTTTTTTTTTTTGTTTTTTTTTTGTTTTCTGTTTTTACATCAACGAGAAACTCTTCCAATTCTGCGCTTATCCCTTATTTCGATCTATACTTCGCTACGATCTATAATTCGTTTTTATTTTCTACGATACAATGAAAGAGAATCAAAAGAATCGCGAGAATTGCTAACAATTCGAATTTTACTCTGTTTATTGTTCAACTCTTTGACGTTAAGTAGGTTAAACACCCTCCCATCTTCTTATCTAACTTTTTATGCATAATGAGATATATTTTTAAGCATTCTTGAATAGTTGATATTATTCGTAATCGTACGGTTTGATATTCTCTTGTCAAGTTAATTTATTATTAAAAATTATTAATATTATTTATTATTCACTATTTATTAATTTTATTAAAAAACTCTATGCAGTTTGGGTGTTTTTTTTTTCTTTCTTTCTTTCTTTTCTTTAAAATCGTAATCTCAAAGAGTTAAAACGAGAAACAACGTGAACGAAATAGGGACAAAGGGTAGAAAAAAAATAAGAAGAAGAAATAAGAAAGAAGAAACAGAAGTAGAAGAAGAAGAAGTAGAAGAAAAAAGGGGATTACATCCCTCTCGGTCGATGTCACGCGAGAGCGTACATTATCGCGCCGGGCGTATTTGTCAGGGATGACATTTCGAAATCACACCGGGTGAAACTTTTTACGCACAGGAAGGGCGCGTCTCGTCGGGATGCCACGGTGAAATGGAAATGGTGAACGATTTTCGGGGGTTGAGTAACGTTGTGAGACCAGTAGGGGTGGAAAGAAGAGAAGAGATGGTGTAGAGATGTAGGAAAGGGAAAAAAATCTTTCTCACTTTACGAACGAAATAGAGAGACGTATCTAGAAAATGACGTATTCAAATCGTTACCTATTCTCGTCTGAGGTTATGAATTATTATTAAATATTTTTATTACTATCCCTTTTTCTTTTCTTGTTCTTGTTCTTCTTCTTTTTCTTTTTGTTTTCTTTCTTGTCTCTTTGTTTTATTTTGTTTTCTACAAGCAAAGATGTAAATGCGAGTGAGAATTGTTAGAATAAGAGAACCGATGTGAGACTAAATGTTTTATTAATTATTGTTAAATATTTTTCATACTATTCCTCTTTTCTCTTCTTTTTCTTCTTCTTTTTAATTTTTTGTTTTATTTTGTAATTCTTTTTTTTTTTTTTTGATTTTTTACAAACAGAGATACGAAAACTGTAGAATAAGAGCGAATGTGAGACTAAACGAGTTATGAATTATTGTTAAATATTTTTACTACTATTCCTCTTTTTTCTTCAATTTAATTTTTTGTTTTATTTTGTAATTCTTTTTTTCTTTTTTTTTTTAATTTTTTACAAACAGAGATGCGAAAACTGTAGAATAAGAGCGAATGTGAGACTAAACGAGTTATGAATTATTGTTAGATATTTTTACTACTATTCCTTTTTTTCTTTTTCTTCTTATTTTTTGTTTTGTTTTTTTTTTTCTGTTCTTTACCATCAAAAATGTAAATACAAATGAGAACTGTTAGAATAAGAGCGAATATGAGACTAAATTTTTTATAAATCATTGTTAAATATTTTAACTATTATTCCTTTTTTTCTTCTTTTTCTTCTTGTTTTTTTTTTTTGTTTGTTTCATTTTGTTTTTTACAAGCAAAAATATAAATACGTGAGTGAGAACAGTAAAAATTTAAGAGCGAATGCGAGACTAAATGTGTTATAAATTAGTGTTAAATATTTTTACTACTATTCCTTTTTTTTCTTCTTTTTCTTCTTGTTTTTTTTTTATTTCATTTTGCTTTTTACAAGCAAAGATATAAATACGAGTGAGAACTGTAAAAATTAAGAGCGAATATGAGACTAAATTTTTTATAAATAATTGTTAAATATTTTTACTACTATTCCTTTCCTTCTTTTTCTTTTTCTCTGTTTTCGATTTGTTCTCTTTTTTGGTTTTGTTACAAATAAAGATGTAAATACAAGCGAGAACGACGAGAGTAAGAGCGAATGTGAGACTAAACGCGGACATAAAGTAGAACTCATAACGATATAACGATAAACATAAATTCGTCGTGCAGTGCATGCGAATTAAGATAGCTATCTAGCTCTTCCACTCTCAATATATATACATATATATATATATACATATTTTTATTTTGAGCTCGTTTTACGCGAGTTCGACGCTGTTCGTCTATGTACCTATATACGCGTACAAATAAACGAACAAGATCGACCGGTGCTATAAATCGGAAACGAGCACTGATCTAGCAACTATTACGAGTAAGGAGAATTTCTCGCGAGAAAAGCCACATTTTCAACGCGAATCAATCGCGAAAGGCAAACACTTTCACTGTTGAACGAATCTAAAGGGAGAACAAGAGAAAGAAAAAGCAGAAGAAGAAGAAGGAGAAAAGAGACACAAGGCCATGCGGTTTTCTTGCGTTTACTTTCTTCTTCTTCTTCTTCTTCTTCTTCTTCTTCTTCTACTACTACTACTACTACTACTACTACTACTTCTTCTTTTTCTTCTTCTTCTTCTTCTTCTTCTTCTTCTTCTTCTTGCTCGAGATTATCCGTTCGCGATCGAAGAGAATTCTTCTGCGTTGAAGATTGGATACTAGCGACGTTGAGGGTGAGGCGAGATTTAACGTTCTTCCTATAGAAAGAACCAAGAAAGAAAAAGGAAAGAAAGAAAGAGAAAGAAAAAGAGAGTGAGAGAGAGAAAGAGAGATAGTACGATAGCAGTCTCCCCGATCTCTACGTCACGATAAAGGATTTATTTTAGGGAAGGGAATCGATCGTTCGGAAAGGAACACTTTCGCCTCCTTCTAAGATGGAGGATGAGGAAGAAGACGAGAAGAAATAGTAGTAATACTATAGAAGTAGTAGTAGTAGTAATAGTAGTAGTAATAGTACTAGTATAAAGAGGAGGAACGAAGCATGTGCCACGATGAGTGCTCGTGTTCGAAGAGAAAAGAAGGGAAAAGAGGAAGAAGTGAAGAGGCACTCGCTTACATTACCACGTCGCTCGTGTATTTATCACTCTGACATTTCCAAATGTCGCGCGGTTTATCAGGTAACTCCCTGCGGTAACCTTAAGGCTCGTTCGCACGCACGCATACACCAGACCGCACCATCGAGCCGGATTTTACGTTTCGTAAACTTCTCTTTGACAATATTTCCTTGTTTGATATCTCTACTCTCTACTGTCTCTCTCTCTCTCTCTCTCTCTCTCTTTCTTTCTTTCTCTCTTTCTTTCTCTATGTCTATCTCTAACTCTATCTATCTATCTATCTCTCTCTCTCTCTCTCTGTCTCTCTCATTGTTTCTGAATTTATATAATATAAAAGCATTAGAATCGTTATTTGAAATTTTCAATATATTTTTGTCCCAAATAATATAATTTGATATAAGGGATGATAGTGGTAGAGGAAATTACGTTAGGATAAAGTTCATTATCTCAGAAGATTTTTTAGTTTTTAAAATAATATCATTATTTCGGATTATTTGTATTATATCTTTTAACGTCTTATCTTGATTTAATCGCGAAGTTGTTCGCCGTTATAGTAACTTAAACGTTCTAGAATTTCCTTCAATCCTTTAGCTAAAGATCGTTGAAAAGGAATTGCTGTGGTTCAGGTTTAGTTTCTATCCAGAATCAAAGCAGAAGTCGAGGAAGTGTTTCCTTTCTGTACCTCCCCTTTCTTCTCCTCTTCTCCTTCTATGCTTCCCTTCTCGCAACGTAGCTCATTAAACTTATTCACTTTAACTACATTCAAGTTTCGAGATAGGTGCCCCTCGATGCACCAGTCAGTCCTACGTGCCTGAATTGCATCGTAACGATCCTTCGAAACGACCGGGAGATACTAGACTCCCCTCCCCCTCATCTCTCTCTCTCTCTCTCTCTCTCTCTCTCTCTCTCTCTCTTTTCTTGCACACCCCTTCCTGTTTCCGGCGCGCCGCAAATTTTCGCACTCCTTCCACCGCCATCCTTTCCGCAAGAATTGCAAATACTATCGACGTCCGATCGATCGTTCCTAATCCTAAATATCAACTTTAACAATCTTGAAATTACCTGGATCTTGTTAATCCTTTAAATTTCAAATACGAATTATTTTTCAGTATAATAATAAATATTATATACTGAATAATAAGGTATAATAAAATTCTTAATTTTATATTACGCATACGTATATTAATCTCTTTCGTTATTTCCACCAACGAAGAGTTTTAGTTTCTTTTTTTTTTTTTTACCTTTTGTTTTTTCTTTCTTCTTTCTTCCACTTTTTTAACAATAAAATAAATTGTCAACCGATAAATGAAATAGAAACGAGTTCTATATAATTTATATAATTCTTCTATATAATTCTTCTAAATAAATTTAATTAAATATATTCAAAACGAGATCTATGTAATAACGATAAAATATACATGTACAATTATATACATAATAAAATATATCAAGATCTATATATAAATATAATCAAATATTCTACATATAGGGAATATCACAATATTACAATTTGACAACTACGACGTAGGATGAAAGAATCACAAAGAAAAAAAAAAAAAAAAAACAAAGAAAAAGAATACAATAGAAAAAACAAACAAGAAGAAAAGTAAAACAGAAAGGAAAAGAGAAAAATAAGATTAATTAAGAAATTACTAGACATCTTTTGATCCTGTTATTCTACCGACGAAAAGAGTATCTGAAGAAGATCTAAAGGATCTTCTTCGATGGAAGGAAAAGTGAGATGCTGGGTTCGAGTCGAACACGGTGTAACACGGGCATCGTTCGAGCTACTCGTAATAACCCCCCACAGCGGTACCTATTACCGCCTCCGACGCTAAAATACCAATATAACGAGGGCAGCCTTCTTGAATTACGCGGCAGGCTGCTCTATCGAGATTAACGTCTCGTAATAACAAGCGGACGAAGGATAAGGTACGGGGAACGCTTCGAGGGAAGAAACGATCGGAGAGACCACCGTCTAGTCGCTTTCTGCTGTGGCCGTTGCTTGAGTAAGAGAGAGAGAGAGAGAGAGAGAGAGAGACAAAGATAGAAAGAGAAGGAGAGAAAGAGAGAGTGAAAGAGACAGGTAGATAAAGAGAGAGAGAGAGAGAGAGAGAGAGAGAGAGAGAGAGAGAGAGAGTGAAGGAGACAGAGAGAGAAAATAACGTAGCTTCGATTCTCATTAGAGGCACGTGCGTGGTTATCGGTTGCTCGTCTACGTCGACCCATAGACCAGCTCTCTGGAATCTAATTGCCGGCGAACTTGGCTTAGGATCGAAGAATTCTCTGTCTCTCTCTCTCTCTTTCTCTTTTTCTTCTTACCACAAACATCCCTCTTCTCTCTCTCTCTCTCTCTCTCTCTCCCTTTCTATCTCTTTTCTTTCTTTCTTTCTCTTTTTGCTTCCTTTAACCCGTCTCTTCTTTCTTTTTATATATATCTTTTTCTTTCTTCTCTCTCTCTCTCTCTTTCTTTCTTTCTCTTTCTTTCTTTCTGTTTGTATGTCTCTCTCCGTCTATCTTTCTATTTCTAGTTCTAAGTGGACCGTAACGTCTAAGAGAAAACTGTGTCAAAGCCAATTACTGTCCGATCGATCAACGAATCGAGTATGAATTCATTTATTTATTTCTTCTTTTTTCTATCTTCTTCGGAAATACGCAAATAGAAAATCGAATGATTGATTATAAATGAATTAACAAGCTATTGATGAAAATTGATAAAAATTGAGACATTTTCTTTTATCGAATTGATATAATACGTCCACGTAGAAATCTCGTAGGACACTTCTCTTTCATTTTTTTTGTCCCTTTATTTTTTCTTTTTCTTTTATATTCTCTTTTTCTTAAGATCTTTCTTTTAATAGAAAATTTCCCTCTCAAATTTTCATATTAATGTCCCTACGAATTATTTAGCAATACAACATATATATATATATAATACATACATACATACATATATATATATATATACACATGCATATATTAAATAAATGTACATAGTAGACTAATCTATTTCAAAGGCATGTTCTCGTTAATTCTTGAAAAGTTATCGACCGATCGTTCGAATCATGGCTATAGCTACTGTCGAATCGTCCTTTTCATTAACGAAAGAAGAAGAAGAAGAAGAAGGTAGAGGGGAGGAAATGAAGGAAAGAGAATTGAAAGAGGAACACCATGGAAACGTGCAGCGCGAGATATCCGGGTTCGAAAGTTCGGATCTCTCTCTCTCTCTCTCTCTCTCTCTCTCTCTCTCTCTCTATCTATCTATCTATCTCTTCCTCTCTCTCTCTTTCTCTCTTACTCTTACTCTTTCGATCCTCTGCGTTCTGTAAATCACTTGGCTCTTTTCTTTACGTAGGTGAACTCTAACGACTTCGCCTTCTCGCGCGGCGGAGGGTCTTTAATTAATAGTTCGAACTCGCTTCTCTTGGATCTTATTTCACCGGATTCGAAGCAGTAAAAGTATATGTGTGGGGGGTGCGTTTGTATGTATACGTGTATGTATAAGAGAAAGAGAGAAGAAAAGAGTAAAAGAAGGAGATAGGTTGGCACGTTGATCTTGGAAGAAGAGAAGTGGTCCTATAGAAAAGAAAAAAGGACGAACGATCACTATCGTTCATTAATTGCACCGATTAACGAACGTCCTAGACGAAGTAAAAAAATCGTAGGCTTGGATCGTTCGACGAGTCGTTAACGCCTCTTCTTCTTCTTCTTCTTCTTCTTCTTCTCTATCTTCTTTTTTTTCTATCTTTCTATCTTTTTTCTTTCTTCTCCTTTTTTTCTTTCCCGTTCTTCTCCGTCCCGCTCACGCACTCTGAACTAATTAATTCCACGCGAAGGTTTCTGTTCTGTCGTCGATAAGCTCGGCTAACCGATGTTCCGATCGTAGATTTCCAATTACCAATGTCGAGCCGTGTGATTATCGTAGCCGGGTGTCCAACGCGTTTGCTCGTTGGGATGGGTAGATAGGGATAAATAGAAGTGGGAGTGGGAGTGAAAAAGTAAAATGGTGACGAAGGGACGAAGAGTGGGAGGGAAGGGTGATAAGGACGAGTGCTATGCCGATGACATAAAAAAAAAAAGAACAAAGAAAAACAGGACTAACCAGCAAAGAGAATTAATTACAGAACGTGACTGCTATTTGTTATCTAGACGAAATCTATGATTCAAAAACAAGACGACAAGGACGACGACAACGATGCGATGATGGCGATGATTGTCCTTCGAACTTATTTCGTAAAACAATTAGGAAATTGTTTGCGTTCGACTCGTTATTAATCAGGAGGACAAGTAACTAAAGAAAATTCTCGTCCTGTTCTTGTTGCATAATATACAGGACGAAGGTGTTTTATATCGAGTTCACGATTTGTTAATTGTTTTCTTCGAACGTAGCCCGTAGGCGATTTCTAAGATCGTTAATTACGTTAACTGTCAGGGAAATCGAGCGTGATCGCATGCGACGTCCAGTTAACGCCTACGTACTTAAATCCGTCGATAGTAATTAATTCTCTACGATTCTTGTTCAACAGCAGGTACCTACGTAATCTGTGTGTGTATATTTGTGTTTATGTGTGTGTGTGTGTGTGTGTGTGTGTGTGTGTATTCGATTTTAAATCGAACAAAACGAATATATATATAGATATATTTATACATATAGAATATAATATATAATTTTATACATATATATATATATGTATGTATAATTTAAAATATACTTTTATTTATTATTTATTTTAAAATATATACATATATATTTATAATTTCAAATGTAATTTTGTATATATAATATTTATATTTGTAATATAAAATATAATTTTATATATATAATATAATATATAATATATATAAAATATATATATATATATTCGTTTTACTCGATTTAAAAGCGAATATATAGCAGAATTAAAGATTTCTAGATCAATGTCGACGTTGACGTTAAACGATGAGAGGAAAGATTTCTATAGAGGTTGGCTAATGAATTAGAAAACAGTTATCATCGATACTTCCGGCTCTGCTCCGTGAAAGCGGATGCTGCAATCGAAAATAACGTGGGTAGAAGAAAGACAAGCTAATTAACATTAAGATCAGCATTTATGAGTAAATGGAATGTTATAATGAAATCGAAAAAGGAAAAAACGATAAATCACACTCAAAGCGATTAGATCTATTAATGAGGTTACATGATAGAACTGGTGAACGACATATTAAATAATAAATCGATGAAAGGTATAGAAAGAATATTGGTAAAAATGTAGATTACAAAATCATCTATTAATATTATATATCTAACAATTAGAATACTTAGATAATTATACAAAAATATTTTTATTTTTAAATGAAAAATTATAATAATATTGTAATAATATTGTGACGCAACAATAATTATAATTTAAAAATTTTACACTTTTACTAAAGTTATTATAGTCTTTTTTATTGTTTCATACGATCTTAAAGCAATTTAGTAATATAATAAAGAAAAATTGATTATACAAGAAAATATTGTCAAATGAAAGATTATAATAATATCGTACATGACAATAAT
>NC_057687.1:1508067-1513859 GCF_014466175.1 Vespula pensylvanica
GGATAACACGTTTCACCCTCTCATTCGATTGTATATTTCACACGTCGAACCCATGGCGTGTTCTGCACCTTGCCAAAAACAGGACACCTCGGGGCATCGATTATTATACCACAGCTTCGATATCCGGCGGTGCCTTTCACGCTCGCGTATCGTTCTCTTTTACTCTTTCTACACGTTCATCGGCACCACCTACCTCTTTTTCTTCTTTCACATCTCCTTTCTCGAGTAAGTACTTACGTTCGTTCCTTCTGCCGACCATCTGTCCCTTCTTCGAAAGAAGGAGGAGAGTATAAAATGAACGCCATGTTGCCGGAATGCTAAGGTAACATTTTACGAGGCTTACTTTCTCCTTTTAACCACAAGCAAATATTCGCTCATCGAAAATCGTTCGTATACGTATTAGTTTCGTACACGTACTTACTTTTTCGAAATCGATTCTCTTATTTTTTTTTTTTTTTCTTTTTACTTTCCTTCCTTCCTTCTTTTCGTTTCGTACGTCTCTTTTGTTATTTTTATTTTGCTTTTCTTCTTCTCCCTGTTTTCTGTTTTCTTTTCTTTTCTTTTCTTTTCTTTTCTTTTCTTTTTTGTTCTCTTTTTTTTTCATCCTTGCGGTTGCGTGTTGTCCCTTTGTTGATCACACTGAACGTTCTTTTCTGTTGTTAATACCACTTTCGTAATAGCCGCTTTACTCGGTCTACGGTTCATGTCATACACATGGGAGACTTTCCCCAAGCACATAATGTAGACATATTATTTGAAAATAAAGAAGGAAAAAAGAGGAAGCTAAAAGTGGTATTAAAATCTCCCTTCTTACACCATTCGCGTAAATATTTTTTTTTTTTCTCGAGACGTATAAATCATGATTTTTCGGAAGTTTCTTTCTTTTTTCTTCTTCCTTTTTTGTTTTTACTCTTCTTTTACTTTTCATATTTGTTTAACCAAGGTATATATGATAATTTGAGAATTTATAATAGTCAATTAAGATTTTATTCAATTGGAAATAGAGAAAAATTGAAACCAACTCGATGAGAAATTTTCAATTTATCTATTTCTATCTCTCTTTCTTTCCCTCTCGGGTGTCTCTATTTTTCCAGGAAGTACCTCGAAAAATTCTAATGGGAAACGAATTAAGCCCTCTCTTTTCTTTTTCTCCTCCTTTGCCACGTCGTCCTTTCGCGGTATTAAAAAGGGGAGAAGAAAAAAAAAGGAGAGAAAAGAAAAAAAGAAGAGAAAAGAGAAGAAAATAGTTGGATAAAGAGACGGAGAAAATTTCCACTTTCCACTTTGTCCGTAGAGGAAAAACGAGGTAAGTGGAAATGAGAAGAAGAGTAGAAAGAGAAAGAGAAAGAGAAAGAGAAAGAGAAAGAGAAAGTAGAAACAGAAACAAGAGAAAGGGATGAAGGTGGTACATAACGCACGCGGTTTAAGGTGTCCGAGTATTTCTGCGACGATTCTAGACATGAGAAGGAAGGGAGAAAGGGAGGAAGAGTGAAAGGGTAGTAGAAAGGGTAGTACCTTTCGTGTGGATATCTACAAGCCACGTGAAAGCAGCCACACGTGTTCGACCTTTCGTGAAGGAAAAGAAAGGTACACGCTCGCACATATTTTTTTCTTTGTACACTATACTATGAGTATATATATATATATATATATATATATATATATATATATATATATATATACGAAAATATAACTGTAGAAAGAAAGAGAAAGAAAAGGTGAATAGATAGAAAAATTAGAGAGAAAAAGAAAGACAGACAGAGACAGAAAGAGAGAGAAAGAGAGGGAGGAAAGGAGCGGTAAAGAACCAACGATCTCACGTCCCTTTCACCCTTCTACCTCACCCTTTCCATCCAACCATCTCTCCCTTCTTTTTCTCTCTTTTTTCTCTCTCTTCTCCGGCTTCCAATTAAAACCATTTCACCCCTTGCACGAGCTACTCTCCTTCTTCCCTTCATCCCTTCATCCCTATCTTTCTCTCTCTCTCTCTCTCTCTCTCTCTCTCTTTTTCTCTTTTTCTCTTTCTCTCTCTCTCTCTCTCTCTCTCTCTCTCTCACTATTGCTTTCCCGCTCATTTTTCAAGATTTTCCTTGAATGCCTGCAAGTAACACGACGTAGAGAGAAAGGGAAAAAAGAAATAGATAGAGAGAAGCAGAAAGAGGATGACAAGGAGGGGGTGGTGGTGGAGAAAGAGAAGGAGAAGGAGGAAGGAGAAAAATTCTAGCTCGAGAGATCTTCTCGGCGACGAAAATTTTCTAACAAGACGTAACGTCGTGATTCGCTTGGAAACGAAATAAGCGGGCAAGCAAGGGCCGTAAGTTAAGTGACTACAAGTAAGCCTCTTCTTCCTCTTCTTCTTCTTCTTCTTCTTCTTCCTTTTTCTTCTCTTTTAATTTCCCTTCCTCTCCTTTCTCTCAGAGAAAAAATGAAAAATAGGGAGAGGGAGAGACAGAGGGTCCGAAAATTATTCTATACGAGGACGTGATTGAGACGTCACGAATTTCCATTACTTCCTACGAAATACTTGCTAATAGACTCGTTACGTTAAAAAGTTACGAGAGTAAAAGAGAAATGAAAAATAGAATAATCCCTCGGTTTTTTCTTTTTTCCTTTTTCTTTTTCTTTTTTTTTTTTTCTCTTTGGTCCTCCCAGACAATTTTCACGTAGAATTTTCAGGATTAATTAAGGGACATTGTCTCTCTCTCTCTCTCTCTCTCTCTCTCTCTCTCTCTAACTTTCTCTCTCTTTCTATTTATCTTTCTTCTGTATAATTTCGCTTATCGGCCAGAACGCATAAACCCGTGCGCCCATTTTATTACGAGAGGTAGATAGGACCTTACCTCTACCCGCTACTTCAGAACGACGGCCGATTCAATTACACTAAATTGCAGCGGGCTAGTCTATTACGTTCACGTCGACATATTTCGACGAGAACCTTAAAATATCACGGTAAATTGCGCCCGCGCATCGCTACCTGATATATTCTATTACGTGATTCTCCAGGAGTAGATAGATGTAGTAGTAGGTGGGTTGTTACACAAATTCTGGCATGGCTTCTACGAGTTCCGGGTTGGTGGCGTTAGAACTGGATGATCGTAGAAGAGAAAGTTTGAGGTAAGGGAGAGGGTAAGGGAAGGTGGATATACATAAACTTAAGATAACTCGACCGTTTTAGCATTTATTACGGAACGAAGAAGGTTGCGTTGGATATCCCTCCGGACGTTCCTTCGCTTTTCGAATATCTCGCATCTCTCTCTCTCTCTCTCTTTCTCTCTTTCTCTCTCTTCTTTCTCTTTAGAAACAGCCTCTTACGCGAGCAGTCTCGTTGGATGTACGAAAATAGCGTATATCTTCGATAATATTTTTACAGGGCTCTAGCAACGTTCGTGGCTCCTCGAAGCGGCCATAATTCACGCCGTCCAAACGCGTGTTCCTTGAAATCCGAAAGCGTTCGTCTCTTTTTCTCTCCCTTTCTTTCTCTTTCTGTCTTTCTCTTTCGCTCTCTTTTCTTTTTTCCTTTTCTCTCTCTCTCTCTCTCTCTCTCTTTCTCTCTCTTTCTCTCTCTGTCTCTGTCTCTTTCTCTCTCTCTTTTTCCTTCGAAGGCGCGAACGTCGATCGGTTATTTACAGCCCCGCTTCGAAAGCGAATAAACGTTAAGCGATTTTGCTCTCGAGCGATTTCATCGTAGCTCTCTCGCATCTGTGGAATCGCGTCGTTTTCTCTTTTCTATGGGCAAAAATTTCTTGTGAAATACCTCTCGAATGTATACATATATATGTATGTGTGTGTATGTATGTTTATATATTTTATATGTATATATATATATTAATTATAACAATACATATATTAATTAAAACAAAAAATTTTTTGTACAATAATAAAATACCTCTTGAATGTGTGTGTGTGTGTGTACATATGTATGTATATATGTATATTAATTAAAACAAAAAATTTCTTATAAAATACCTCTTTAAAAAATGTATATATGTATGTATATATGTACATTAATTAAAACAAAAACTTTCTTGTAAAATACTCTCTTAAAGAATATATATATGTATGTATGTATGTATGTGTATATATCTTTTTTAAAATCATAATAAATGAAATCCTTTCACTTTAGTCCTCAACAATAATAATGACAATGATGGTTATCGAATAAGAGGAATGTATTTAATTTAAATTTTCTTTCTTATATAATTTAAAATGTTTATTGAAATATTATCGATCGACAACGACAATCATGATCGAAAACGATTTAAATGGGACACATGTAAATTAATAACACGTTTTCGGTATAATTATTCTTTTTGAATTTATTTTATATTTTTCGTTATCGTATGTAATAATATATGGTAATCGTGTGGATTGTTACATACGAAAAAGATGGTAGTCGATTACTACATCAATTTATTAAAAAAAACATTCATAAAAATTTTTCTGTTTTTTGATACTGACAAAAATACGATAATACGAGAAAAATATAAATATTTATATTACAGATACGATGGTTTTAACATTGAGAATGAAATTATGGACATGAGACATCGTGAACAATTGTTCATGTATAATTAATAATAATTTAAACCAATAAATCTATGAAAAATTAACAAAACGTTCTTTACATTGGAAGGGAAAGGTAAAAAAAGGTCATTTTTTAATATGAAGAGACTGTTTAAGAAACTTGAAATTACTTTGGATTTTAAATAAATTTAATAATTCTCTCGCTAATAACTGTTCATATTACCAAAAATAAAGAATTATCAAAGTTATCGAAATTTATATTATTAAATAATATTTTGAAGAATTTAATAACCTAATTATGATAGAAAAATAAATATTAGAATATTTATCAATAAATAAATACAAAAAATAAATATCGTTGCAGCGTAAATCAATGATCTTAAAAGAAGCATATTTATAGATAATTTATAGATCAATCACAAATAACAGAATAATTAAATAATAATCAATGAATAATACGACAAAGTATGATACAAAAGATACTTAACAATCCTTTAAAAAAAAAAAAAAATCTGTCTACCGTAATTAAAACAGTTCTAACAATTCAATACTAGTATATTCAATATAAAACATTCAATTTTCACATAAAATCAAACGAATATCTATTTACGAAAAACAAAAGTGCATAAAATAAATGATTTGGAAATTTAAAAAATAAAATTAAATAAAAAAAAAAGAAAAAGAGAAAGAGAAAGACTTTTCGAAGTTTCTCACGTACGAATAAGGAGAACGATAGCGATACACGTTTTAACGAGAGAGTTCTGTTTCGATCCAGTATTAATTAACCATCGAATAAAATAATTTAGAAATTTAAAAAATAAAATTAAATAAAAAAAAAAAGAAAAGGAGAAAGAGACTTTTCAAAGTTTCTCACGTACGAGTAAGGAGGACGATAGCGATACACGTTTTAACAAGAGAATTCTGTTTCGATCCAGTATTAATTAACCATCGAATAAAATAATTTAGAAATTTAAAAAATAAAATTAAATAAAAAAAAAAGAGAAAGAGAAAGAGACTTTTCAAAGTTTCTCACGTACGAGTAAGAACGATAGCGATACACGTTTTAACGAGAGAGTTCTGTTTCGATCCAGTATTAATTAACCATCGAATAAAATAATTTAGAAATTTAAAAAATACAATTAAATAAAAAAAAAAAGAAAAGGAGAAAGAGACCTTTCCAAGTTTCTCACGTACGAGTAAGGAGAACGATAGCAATACACGTTTTAACGAGAGAGTTCTGTTTCGATCCAGTATTAATTAACCATCGA
>NC_057687.1:1513959-1520186 GCF_014466175.1 Vespula pensylvanica
AAAAAAGAAAAGGAGAAAGAGACTTTTCAAAGTTTCTCACGTACGAGTAAGGAGAACGATAGCGATACACGTTTTAACGGGAGAGTTCTGTTTCGATCCAGTATTAATTAACCATCGAATAAAATAATTTAGAAATTTAAAAAATAAAATTAAATAAAAAAAAAAAGAAAAGGAGAAAGAGACTTTTCAAAGTTTCTCACGTACGAGTAAGGAGGACGATAGCGATACACGTTTTAACGGGAGGGTTCTGTTTCGATCCAGTATTAATTCGTTCCGCTCCGGAAGCTAATCCAGACACGAGACTAACCCTTGTCCATCTTCTTCGTTTCCCACCCTCAAATCCGTCGCTTCTGGCTCCCTTCGATACGTGACTGGAGTCGAAATCGTTCCCTCTTCGTGTTTCTTCTCCTATTTTCTTCTCCCCTCGTCTTTCCTCCGCCAGTTTCACTTTTCTTTCTTTTTCTTCTTTTTCTTTTCTCTCTCTCTCTCTCTCTCTCTCTCTCTCTCTCTCTCTCTCTCTCTCTCTCTATCTCTATCTCTTTTTTCTTTTTCCCTCGCATTCTATTTCGAAGCCGTTTAACGGAATTCAACGTCTTCGTGGCGGAAACTTTAGGAACTCGTCGTTACTCGTCGAAAGTTGCCCCGAATATAAATGGAAATCGATGAAAAATATGTGCCTTTAACGGTAATACGATACCTCTTTCAATGTATATTATACATACACATATATATATATATACATGTATGTATATCTGTATATAATCTAAATATACATATCCATAAAGCTTTTCTATAACTTTTCCATCGAAGCGGAAATATTTTCGCCCTATGAATTTCCTTTCCTTTTTTCCCCGAGTCAGATATCAATGATTGGGAAAATAGAGGATGAAATTTTCGTTATTGAATGATTAATTGCAATCTTTCAATATGAAAAAAAAAACGCACACACACACACACACACACAGCGACACACAGACACACATATATACATATTTTCAAGTCGATCTCGAATGTACCTGACGTTTTCAAATTACCACTCGATTTTTCAAAAATTCGCGGAAAAACGAGCCGAACGTTCGAATAATAAAGAAGAGCCGAGCCATACCTGAATGTAGAAGTTCGAAAAAGGGAGAATGATAAAAGGAAAAAAAAAAAAAAAAAGAAAGAAAGGGAAGAGGCCCTTCTCTAATAAATTCCATTAGGTATGGGCTCTTGCTCGAAGAAGGGCCCTGATATTATGTTACGCGTTTTGACGTGCATTTTCAATGGATGAGCATCCATTACTAGGCCCGGTGTGACAACAAGAACCACGGTCCAAGGTTAAGTCTCATTCACTCGGATCTTCTTTTTCCGAGTAAAGAGAGAGAGGTATAGAGTCCTTCGTATATTCGAAAAAGTTCACGTTTCCAGTCGTACGATTTTGAAGGTGTTTAGGTAGTGACGAGGAATAACTAAGAAGAAGAAGAAGAAGAAGAAGAAGAAAAAGAAAAAAAAAAAAAAGAAGAGAGAGAGGACCCATCAGACCAAACCGAACGTAGATAATTCGATTCATGGATGCCTTATTTCTAACCGCGTGCGTATCCTTTGTAACAAGGAGACGTACGGACTGATCCTTAAGATAGGTATTAGCAAGAACTGTGTTAGTAACAGCAGCAGCAGCAGTAGTAGTAGTAATAGTAGTAGTAAAAGCAAAGGCACAACGGAATTTGAGTTGGCTCGTCCTTTTGTCGTATTTTCTTTGGGTCCATCTAAGCCTCTTTCTATCCTCACCCTTCTCCGTCTGTCTCTCTCTCTTTTTCTTTTTTCCTTTTCTATCTCAGTTTTTCTTAGTATCAATGCCTTTGTCTTTATCTTCTCTTAATCTCTTGGTTTTTTTCGCCTCGAGTCTTTCCTTCAACATTCTCAGATACCTAGCTAGATTCTGTCAAGGGAATCGGAACTTCGACACAATACCCAACCTGGCTTAGCTTCTGATCATCTATTAACAAGAAGGGAAGACCCTGTGCCGTGCCATAGACTTTTCCACTTCGATGATTCGATTCCCTTCGATTCGATTCGATTCGATTCGATTCCATTCGATTCGATTCGATTCGGAGGGCCACTCGACTCATACGTCCACTCGAGATCTCTCCCGATAGTTTCAATTCGAGCGTGGAATATCAATGAGCGTGGTTTTCTTTCTCCACGTTTTTCCCCGGGTAGTCCGTTCTTTTTTCCCTTGGCTAATTTGTTTGAAAGGAAAAAAAGGAAAAGAAAAAAAAAAAAGAAGAAGGATTGAAAAGGACGGAGATCATGTCGACATTCGCGATTATCTTCGATCGAGAACGTAGAGGATTCAAGATAAAGTGAAAGGGAGTAAGCATAGGGACAGTGTCCGATTTCCAAAGAAAGTCAAATCGTATTTTGCTTTCGTTCGCGAGAGCCTAAACGATGTGTAACTTTTCGCAATAATCTTCTAATCTTTCATGATGTCTCTCTCTCTCTCTCTCTCTCTCTCTATCTATCTATCTATCTATCTATCTATCTATCTATCTATCTATCTATTTATTCATCTATTCTGTCTCTCTCTTTCTTTCTCTGTCCCTCCCTCCCTCCCTCTCTCTCTCTCTATATATATATATATATATATATATATATATATATATATTTATACTATATCTATATATATATATATATACTATATCTATATATATATATATATATATATATATTTCTATCTGTCTCTCTTTTTCTTTCTCTTTCTTTCTCTCTTTCTCTCTCTTTCTCTCTATCTCTGTCTCTCTCTATCTTTCTGTCTGTCTCTGTCTCTCTCTGTCTCTCTCTGTCTGTCTGTCTCTCTGTCTCTCTGTCTCTCTCTCTCTGTCTCTCTCTGTCTCTCTCTGTCTCTCTGTCTGTCTGTTTGTTTCTTCGTTTTACTCCTTCTACGATCTAAGTCGATAACTTTGAAGAGTCTAGTCGAATAAGATTCGAATGGCACGATAGCCATGTACGTTCTATTCGATTCTTTCCTTCCTCGTTCGAAAACCCACGAACGTTTTCTCTTCCATTTTACGTAGCGGTAAACATTGCTTGGGACAATGGGAACGGGAAAATTTCTCCTTAGAGAGAATCCGCTCGAAAAATCGTTGTGTCCTAGGAAGAATCGAAATTGGCCCAATCGAGGGACACCGATCGGCCACCGTTATTCTTTTTCTGTCTAAATCGAAGAACAAGACCTGTGAAGTAAGTAAAGATAATAAACAAAACAAAACAAAACGAGAAAGAAAACAAGAAAAATGATCGAACAACGAGATCAGAATTATCATAGGCTGACCTGTTTGTAAACTTAAGAACGAAATAAGGACAAATCGAATCGATTCTAATCACACTGTCGAAAAAATTGATGAAAGTTTGGACGTAAGGGGCTCGAGCCATATTACTTTTCTCTATCTCTCTCTCTCTCTCTCTCTCTCTCTCTTTATCTCTCCCTCTCTCTTTCTCTTTCTATCTATCAGTTCGTCGGTCTCGAAATATTCGTGCAAACGAAGCACGAATTCGAGTTGAAAGAAGGATCAAGGGGTGAAAGAAGACAGGGGTAGTTCTAGAAGGAGGAGGTGGGTACGAAGGGCTAAAGGGGAAGAAAAGAAACGAGAACGATTAGACGAGATTGAGAAAGTCTTTTGTCGTCGCAAGAGGCGAAACTTTTTTTTTCTTTCCTTTTTCTTCTTCTTCTTCTTCCGCTTTATTCTTTTCTTTCGTCTCTTCCTTTTTTTTCATATCCCTTCGTACGCCCACTCTTCATCTTTTCTACTTCTACTTTTTCGTATTCGTTTCTTCATTCTCTCTCTCTCTCTCTCTCTCTCTCTCTCTCTCTCTATCATTCTGTCTCTGTCTGTCTTTCTCAGATCACCTCCTGTTGCGCCCTTTATCACGTAATGTCTTCCATCAGAAAGAAGGGCAGTTCGTTATAGAACGAACGGCAAAAAAAAATTACGAAAGAATCCCCACTTCATTGGCTCATACTCGACGTAAAAGAAACTACTCGAATTTCCTACCAAAAACTATTCGTTTCCTCTCCTATCCCTCTGTTTCTGTCTCTGTTGCTCTCACTCTTTCTCTCTTTTTCTCGTCACCCCTTTTTTCGTTCGTCCCCTTTTTCCTTTTTTTTTTTTTTTTTTTTTGAAGTTTCTTCTCGATACAATGCTCAACCCTGAAAAGCTACAAGGACAACGACTAGAAGGGTGAGCTAATGCTTTGAGATTAAACGTACGATCACGAAAATTCGTTGATGCTTTAAAAATTCGAATCAGTTTGTTCTGATCTGTGAACGAGTCGTACTACTGGGTACTATTGAGTATCTTTATCGACTTTTTTTTGGATATAATGAATATATACATACATATATATATATATAATAAATATAAATAATGTATAATGAATATATATGTGTGTGTACGTATGTATAATATATAACGATATAATGAATATAAATAATATATATATATATATAAAATTACACATATAGTTACATATATATGTAATTATATATTTATAATTTTATTATATATATAATTATATATAAATAATTATATATATATATATTTTTTTTCTCATCAAGACATCTTCAATAGAAAATAGAAAATAAAAAATTGAATGAAATATTCTTCATTAAAGGCCAATTTTAAATAATACTTATCTTCAATCATTAACATAAAAGAACTAAATTATTCCACAAAAAGAAGTGATACGAACGTTAAATGAGTCCAACGTAGAAGATCCGGCTTGAGAAATGAAAGACCCAACGAAAGGGCATTTAAACGGATATTTAAATGCGCTAATACCACGTCGGAACAAATACGACGGTGAAAAGGAAAACAACGACGCAAAAACAAAACGAAAAAGAAAAGAGAAAAGAAGTAGAAGAAAATGTAAAAAAAAAAAAAAAAAAAAAAATTAGAAAAAAGATAGAATGAGAATAGTGACCGATATATGCAAATCCAAGAGAAAAGAAGGAAGACGGAAAGAAAAAGATAAAAAAAAAAAAGCAAACCACTCGAAGAAGGTTTCTCGTCGACGTTTCTCCACACACGAGGTGTGTCTAATCGGGAGATCGGCTCAACCCCTTCTTACCCCTACTCCTTACGAACGCGACTTGGCCCACCTGTTCAGGATTACCTTAGAGACCATTGTGTCAAGTCTTAAAGAAGGCTAGCCTCTCTCTTTCTCTCTCTCTCTCTCTCACTCTCCCCCTCTCTCTCCGTCTTTCTTTCTCTTTCTCTGTCGTTCTGTTTTTTTCAACAAGGAATACAATGGAATGAATTGATATTTGAAAACGACCTCGTTTTCCTCGACTCTTCTGTTTTTTAATTTTTTTATTATATTTCTTGTTTCGATGAATTTGTATCTCTCTCTCTCTCTCTCTCTCTCTATTTCTGATTCACTTTGCTTTTGTATCGGTAGTTCATTACTTGATCTAAAAGGACACTTTTTTCTATTATTGTTGCAGGGTGTTTATTGGACAATTCGGCACCACGGGGCCCGCCCGATGTGCCACCCCGTAATCCTACAATGAGCCGTCTTAACGGAAGACTGCCAGGAAGTCACGCAGCAAGCGATCACGAACGCGATCCCGATCTCGAACCATCCTGTCTCGTACGCACCCCATCCGGTAACTTCTACAATATACCAAGTGAGTCTCTTGCTGCATGGGTCTTGCCTTCGTTAAGTCTGATTTATCGGTTGGAAGATGAAGGAGAAGAGAAAAGGGGCCGAAAGAGAAAGAAAGAGAGAGAGAGAGAGAGAGAGAGAATGAGAGAGAGGGAGGGAGGGAGGGAGGAACAGAGAGATCGAAGACGTGGGAAACGATTCTATCTTCCGATCTCTTGTCTCTTTTCTTTTTTTTTCTCTCTTTCGACCCTATCCTCTCTTTCTCTATTTCATCGTTTTGTCTTTCTTTTTCTCGTTCGACGTGTATACTATGAAAATTGGTTAGAATCGTCAAATTAATCGTGTCCCTCTCTTTCTCTCTCTTTTTCTCTTTATTTCTCTCTCTACTTCTCTCTCTCTCTCTCTCTCTCTCTATCTCTCTATTTTTATATCTGTCTTTCTCTATTTCTCTCTCTCTCTCTCTCTCTATTTCCCTCTCTCTTTCTATTTCTATCTCTCTATTGCGTTCTCTCTCTATTTCTCTCTTTCTCTATATCTCTTTCTATATACTTCTTTCTATCTATCTATCTATCTATCTCTCC
>NC_057687.1:1520286-1521513 GCF_014466175.1 Vespula pensylvanica
AAATCCGTTCTTTAAAATCCACCCGAACACCTCGAGCATTTCAGTCATTCAGGTATCATCCGACGGATCTGAAGTTGCTATGCTCGAAGAAATTTAGAAGAGATAGATATGAGTAAAGAAATCATAGCTGAAGGAGAAGGAGTTGTATATGTGCTGGCTGTTTGGCTGAAATATAACGGATCCTTTAAAATATAGACTTAAAACGAGTCGCGAAGTTGTTTTTCGTACTTTACCGAGTAAACGCGTGTCTCGTCTGCGATAAGTTTGGGAAACGACTCAAAGATCAAAAGTAACTCTCACCAGGCTTTCCTCGGACTTTACGAAAAGTATATATGAGTACATCTATAAGTTAACTTCGATTTTCTCATCGAAAGTCAAACATTTAAAGACTTCTGAGTCGAGAAACTAAAAGAGAGAAAGAGAAAGAGAAAGGGAGAGGGAGAGAAGAAGAAGGAAGATAAAGTAAACGAGTCTAATATTTGACGAGCCAAGATCGAAAAAGAGCACAAATACTTCTCGGTACAGTTTGAAAATATTAATACGTGAGCTTTCAAGTATATTTTGCATAGTGTGATAATGTCGGACACTGTTGTGTATGTAGATGCCGACGATACGATTAGTTAATGGAGGTGCGAGTGAGATAAATAGAGAATAAGGAAGGGATGGATGACGTCTTTGACGAGGGTATAGGTCGTAATCGGTTGTAACTAGCTAAGAGTAAACCAAATAAAAGATAAGAGAGAGAGAGAGACAGAGAGAGAGAGAGAGAGAGAGCAACATGGTGTATAATAGCCGATAAATTCTGTGAACCATCAACTCTCCCTTCTCTCTCACACTTACCATCCCCTCTCTTTTCTTTTCTCTCTCTTTCTCCGTCTCTCGTTTGCTTCCTATCTTATCGACGGAGCAGGACCTTTAAAGACCTTCAAGAAGGCCTCGAAACTACCTGAAAACTCTTGGAGATTTTCTCCTAAACTTTTCTAACTCGCCTGTTTGTCGAAATACTGACAAGGATCTTACCCTCTTTTTCTCTCTTTCTTTTTATCTGTCTATCTATCTCTATCTATCTCTCTGTCTCTATCTATCTATCTATCTATCTCTCTGTCTCTCTCTCTCTCTCTTTCTCTTTATCTATTTATCTATCTATCTGTCTCTCTTTTTCTTTTTTCTTTCTTTCTCTCTGCCTTTCTCTTTCTCTCTCTCTCTCTCTCTCTCTCTCTCTCTCTC
>NC_057687.1:1521613-1524930 GCF_014466175.1 Vespula pensylvanica
ATATATATATTTATATTTATATATAGAAACAGTTTTCTATATATTATCCATAAAATATATCTATATACATATATGTATAAATATATATATATATATATATATATATATATATATATATATATATATATATATATATATTTGTATTTATATCGAGTATCTCGTTATATTGAAAATAATTTATCGTGATTAATACAATACGATCGTTAAGTACAACTTGCTAATTTGTTCTTCTCAACCGGATAAATAAGTCTTTACGATGCCAGACGCGTTACCACTTTTCTTTCGTTCTAAGAAAACACATCGGTGTATAAGTAGACATCGTAGAATGTAGGAGAAAGAAAGATGAAGAATGCGAAGAGCTAAAGGAAGCGGTCATTGAATCGATAAGTATATGTGATTCATCGTGGTTTTGGTTTGAATTTTAAGGGATGATGATGACGACGACGACGACGACGACGATATCATAGACTTTACGAAGTAATAAATAAATAAAGAACAAAAAGAAAAGAAAAAAGGAACAAAAAAAGAAAACGCTTGTTAAAAAAATCACAAAGAAAACTCATCGCATATGCAATGAGCATGCAGGACAACGTCAAAATGAAATTTTCGATTTCATTTTAAGAAATGACGTTTTTATTGGTTGATGATATTTAAATAAAAATTATGAGACATCATTGTACACGAAGATGAAAAAGAAAGAAGAAGAAAAAGAATAAGAAAGAGTCAGAAAAATGTTAGTAACAAGGATACGAAGAAATTAAAATTCCAATCAGACATCTCTCTCTCTCTCTCTCTCTCTCTCTCTCTCTCTCTCTCTCTCTCGCGTGATCTACGAAATCGACGTTGATTTTTATTACATTGAAACTATTCTTTTTATTTCTTTCTTTTTTTTTTAATTATATACTGAAGAATCGAAGGAAGAAATTTTTATTTCGTCAATTGGACGAAAAAAGTTAGCCCTTCGTTTTGAATTATTTAAACAATCAGTTACAGGGTTAATAAATTCAGATTCTCACAGCTTGGAAAATCAAATTCTTTTTGTCTGGTTTTTCTTCTTCTCTCTCTCTCTCTCTCTCTCTCTTTTTCTCTCTTTTTCTCTCTCTCACTTTCTCTCATATACCAGTACGAAATACTCTTCCCCTTAAATTACTCAACGATGGATATATCTTTCCCCCTCCTTTCTCTTTATTCTCCCTCACTCTTTCCTGATCTCCCCTTCCTCGAATGATTAATTACCCGCCGACTTCGTTAATACTTAAACGAAGTAACGGCCTTAAATTGATTACAGTTTAATGTTTCCCAGATTAACACACGGCTTTCATGCGCCTGTGAGAAGCTACATTGCACCTTTCGCGATTGTTTCTTTTTATTCTTTCTTTCTTTCTTTCTTTCATTCATTCATTCATTCATACATTCATTTATTCATTCATTCATTTTTTCTTTCTTTCTTTCTTTATTATTTTTCCTATCAATTTTAACGAGATAACTATTCGGATCTTTAAATCAAAAGGATAGGTCTTATTGAAATTCGATATCTCCTTCTACCTGTTATCTTTTTAATAATTAATCTTGTTACGTAATTAACGAGAAAAAAGAATTCGAATTAAAAATTCACTTTCAACACGTTCACGATATCCTTTATACACATATACACAATTATACCTTTCATTCTTTCATTTCACATTGATTCTTTCTTTTTTTTTTACAAATATATTTATTAACACTTTCGAAAGTGAATGGACGTTCAGTTTTGACAAGAAATTTTATGCCAATTAGAATCGTTTTAATCCGATGAAGATTTCCAGCTGCGATTAAATTATTATCGATAAATTAATTCGAGGGTTTGTTTCTCCATAATGTTTTTTTAACAAAGAGAGAGGAAGAAAAAAAAAATATAGAAAAATGTAAAAAACGTTCTTTTAGCCTATGACGTATGGTGTTCCTTAAATACAGGCGTGGGAAGTAAAGGGAGCCCATATCTTGGCCCCCACCCTATATCGTCCCATTGCTGCTAATTGTAGGTGTCGAGGAGCATGCGGACCTGAACGGGTCTAGTGATTATGGCGTTTAGGCAGATATCCCTGATTATAGCGATTTCCGAGCATAACCCATAAAAAGAAGATCTCACTCTTCCTCTCTTTCTTTCTTTCTCTATTCTTATTTCCATCGTTTTCTCTCTTTTCATTCGTCGAACGTTTAGACAGCCGCACGAAATCGAATTAAAGAGAACACCCAAAAACATCCAGGCTTTATTATACCAATCGTTTTTTTTTTTTTCAATGATTTATGACATGGTTCGAATCTACCTGAACGACAGATCACTTTCTCTCTCTCTCTCTCTCTCTCTCTCTCTCTCTCTCTCTCTCTTGCTAACTTTCTCAGAAAAGGATTGCGAAATTATTGCGATTTTTTAATTACAAACTTTATCTTCCAAGAAAATATCAACTTCGATCTTCGCACGCATAGAATTCTAAGAAATACCATACAAGTCCCATAAAAGGAGAGAATCACTATAATACATGGAGTATAAGTCGATCGTGACTCGTGTCTCAATTTATGTTAGCAAGCTTTAGATAGGGGACGATTAGATTTATCGATGGATTTATGTCACCTTTTAACAATAATACAAGCAACCAGGTTTAACAGGATAAAAGAGAGATTCTATATAATAATAATAATAATAATAATAATGATAATGATAATAATAAAATATCATCGAATCGATGTGAACAAATGTATGTGGTGGGAGGACAAAGAGGTGGAGTCGACTGGAACCGTATAAGGATCCCAAGTATTATACCAAAAGGTCATAAGCGTTGGACACTGTCATAACCTTGAGTCAATAAGACGAAGATCATAAATCAAGTCTCGTGAAACAGCTTTCGATATTCTGTCGTCTCGTCTGTCTACGTTTTGAGAAAGGACACCATTCGAGGGTCCACTCATCGAGGACGAAAGGACGTCTTTGAAGGTATATATTTCGAAAAACGGAAAGTAAAATGGACACATAGCAAAATGGATCCTGGCGCCTCGAGATCTACTATACTCGACCGTAAACTTTTGAATCTTTATTCAACGAAGACTAGAAGAATAAGATGAAAAAGAAAGAATGAAGAGGAACTCGTCACTGAGAGAACATCCCCAGGTACTTGTACCTTTTCAGGTCAAAGTTCATGGAAACGAAAAAGGAACAGTTTTTCTTTCGATATCCTACACAACATTTTCAAGAACATCTCTCGATGTTGCTTGCTTCTCGCCACGAGACATTTTCTTTTCTTTTCTTTTTTTCTTCGAGATTTTACCTTTTTTTTTTTTTT